>NC_134837.1:273330214-273377049 GCF_004210375.1 Tachypleus tridentatus
TAGACGCAGAAACCCAGCTACAGCAGCTGGTTTAATGTCGTGGTAAACAGTTGTTCTGTTTAGTTCTGTCAAAACTAAACTTGTATACTTGTTATGTATACAAGTTCTACTACATAGCAGTATTAACGACTTAAAAAACAATATACTATTAACAATTTATTGTGGATTGTATTGTTTTCTTATAGCAAAACCAAATGGGCTATCTGGTGATGCCACACAAAAGGGACAACTAAACCCTTATTTTAAGAACGTTCTAAAGCTAGTAATACATACTGTTGTACTAGCAAGCAACAACTGTTATTGTAGACTTTATCAGCTGCTTTCAAGTTAAAAGGTTAAATCATAGAAATAATAATAATCAAGATCATTTTGACACATTGAAATTATTATGAATAACAATAGAAACTAATGTTATCATTCTTATTATATGAATATATAATTTAATGTTAATAACAATATAAGAATGTCGTTCATTGTAATCCAATATAAAAAACATGTAATATTGTATACATATCATTTTCTTCTATTGGAACTTCTCATTTGCTAAGTAACGAGAAGAACTGACGTTGTTAGGAGAATGTTAACATTAAACAAATATTACCAGTCGTGTGTTTAATAACATGATTTACTAACGCTGGTGTTTATTGCAAGAAAGTAATGCAAATTATAACCTGATATATATGTATATTATACTAGTTTTAAGGACAACTGTTTTTCATAAAATATATTTTACTTACAGTCACATCATTGTATCGTGGTTGTTTGTTGAAGTCCTAAGCTACACAATGTTTTTATGTAAACTCTGTCCACGATGTGGAATCAAATTTTGGAGTTTAGTATTGCAAGTCCATAAACTGCGGATCATATTGACTATCATAGCTTTGTGATTGGGTGTCGTAGAGAATCTTAGCCACGTGGTTGAGTGCTCTTAAAGATTTAAGCTACACGATTGAGTGAAATATCATATTTTATAAGCACTCTCACTTCTCTTATTAAGATCTCCTATTTGTAATGATATTAAAAAAAAACAAATAAGTCAACTATTGATTTTTATTTAGAACATTTAAATATTGCATGCTTCACTCGTTTTTTATTCAAGTTTTGATTTGTTGTCCTTATTAATCATCCAGTGTGCTCGATTAATTTAAATATTCTGTAATGGTAGCATTTTGATGGTATTTGCTGTGTTATATAGCATGACACAATATGATTTTATTCTAAGAATGGTAGCCACTCATACTTCATATATACTTCACTTGTGTTATATAAGATAACGTCATTTCTTATCCTGAAAAACTTGTCAATCATACTTCCTCTGTGTTATAAAAGATCAGGATTCACGTAGTTGTCTGTTGACTAGATTTTCGCATACTAGGAGAAAACATGAGACTAAACAGGACGCCAGAAAATGTGGAAACTAGTTTCTTTGATATCAGACATAAGAGATTTACTTTGTACATTTATTTTAATACACACTCTTGTTTCATTATAGTTTTATTTTTTGCCTGTGATATATATATCATTAGCTGTGTATTGCGCAAGTCACATTTGTAGAACATTTTTGAGAGTGAGCATCAACATTGTTAAAACTTCCAGAAATTCGCGTCATTCGTATAAAAGTGATTAGCCGGAAGACAGAAAAAAATTATTGTTGATAAACTGATGTTTGTCCGCTACAGGGCTCGGAACCTATAATTGTTGTTAAAGATTATGTTAATTGGGAAACTACAGAATTTGACAAGAAACGTTTACGGATTTTGAGCATTACAAACCGTTTCACTTCACTGAATTAACTCAGAAGGTTAGTATTTATACAAAGACATTAAATATTGTCGCCGGCAAAAACTTACGGGTACTTCAAGATTAGCAAGCCGTCAAAATACGTGCACAGATGTATCAACAAACAATTAATATGATGTCCCTGAACTTCGATAGAAGATTTGGTTCCAGATCAGATATAAGACTCGGTATTGTTTGTATGTTTGTAAAACTCTTGTGTATAAACCATCATTTGTAATAACTATTGCTAATAATCGTTATTATGAATTGTATTGTTTTTATTTTTATATTAAAATTTATTGTGTTAAAAATTGTGTGTGTCAATCTACTTGGCAAATATTATAAATTATATTATAAATATTATACATTTATTTAACTTCTAAATTCAACTTTACAGTTATATCAGATAGTACGACGAATACACTTATCTGAAATAAATTATAGTACGTAACACAGACTTCTGACAGCTTCTTTACTATGGTTTGTCACTAAGTTAAAACATCATTCTTTTATTATAAAAATACTAGGTTAAGGTGTTATGTGTTTCTTTGCTTTAAATAATTTGTTCATTCTAAGCATTACGCAAGACTATATAATACTTCACAAGTATGAACACATTACACCCAAAGTAATTTATTATGATACTTTATTTCATCCATGTGATACCTAGGTATATAGTAGTACGTATTGTTTTAAACGAAATTGCTAGAAATTAAATGCGAAAAGCTAAGATGGTGCAAAAAAAATGCTCTGATTTTCTTTTGTCCACTTGACATTCCATTTAATTTGAGCTGAAAATGAAAAGCAAAAATTGTAAAAGACATATGAAAATCAAACACACCATCTATTAGGAGCAAACAATTATCTACCGCACCAAA
Source organism: Tachypleus tridentatus (assembly GCF_004210375.1). Classification (NCBI taxonomy): domain Eukaryota; kingdom Metazoa; phylum Arthropoda; class Merostomata; order Xiphosura; family Limulidae; genus Tachypleus; species Tachypleus tridentatus. The sequence goes on from NC_134837.1 coordinate 273,332,872, forward strand.
TGACATGAAATATTTTATGAAAGCGTTTCATATATGAATATATTTTTTAACTTGAAAAACGCTCACGAATTATTCCTCAACCCAATAGTTTAAGGTGTTATTTTGTTTTATTGTAAGAAAACATTTCTAATAAAGTTTTCTTACTAAAGTTTTCTTTTATCTTACGATATGTGTATGCATCTCTTTATCTCTATATTTATCTGTACGATATGTGTACGCTGCCTCTCCTTTAACGACAAACGTATTTCATCTAGAAAACCATATTCGGATAATCTCCAGCTCTCAACAACTGCGAAACGTATCTAGTGGACACTTGTAATATTTGAACTACATAATTATATAGATGCTGTACAGAGTAAAGAATTATGCACCTGGCCAAAACCATATATTGGAATAAACAAATATGAGAGGAAAATTTAACGTTGCCATGACAACAATCATACGTTTCATGTCAGTACCGCGTTCAGTTTCACTAAGCCTCTGACTCAACGTGAGCTCCAGGTGGTCGCTACCTTGAACTAAAACTTTATTACCTAACATTTTATCCACTGTAACATGTGATGTTATTTGTGTGACACAACTGCAGAAATGGTCACACAACTTCATTCCCACAATACATTTTTTAGTGTAGTTATTTACTCGTTCATATTCATATATACTTAAAGACATTCGTGTATGTTTTTATCTTGTTGTTGATAAATATTTTGGTGTTGAAGATGACGTACGATATGTCGTTTAGAATACATAACTCACAAAATTATAATTTGCAAAACTATCAAAACTTTTATTACTTTACCTTTTGATAACGGCCGTAATGATACATCACCCGGAACCAGGACTGGAAAGGCCAACTTCAGGTGACTGACGGTGGTTCTTGTACTTACCTGTTAGTCTTCCTGGTAGATTATGATAATTACTATAATGCTACAGAAAGTCGTTTACAACTTCTCTTACTCTGGTTTCTCTCTTAACATTGTAGACTAGATGTCAACATTGGTTTATGCTATTTATGTTTCTAAATGCTGTTTTGTTTTACCTGCATTTCCAGTTATGAATTTTACTACATTTACTTTATTTTTACCTTTTTACCGGACGTTTGGCTCAGATAGCTCAGCTGCTTTGTGCCATAAAACACTAAATCAACCAATCAAAGCTGTCACTTCTTGTGATATTTATTTTGTGCTGCACAAAATACAACATAAAACTTTAGATTGTAAGAAAATTGAATTAGAAAAGACAAATGAGAATTGTCGTGTACAACTTCTCAAAATCAGAAAACTATCGTGACAGTTCTGGCACATTTTGAGAATCAATAAAATAGCTTTATTTACAGTTGGTAATTATTCTGAACAATCAAATGCCGAAACAAGAAAAAATCACTCGTTGTTGCCACATAAATATTAGAAACAACTTCTTGAAGTCTTGTTTGTTTGTTTTTGAATTTCGCGCAAAGCTACATCCGGCGAAGTGCTGTAGCAGCTCAGAACTACAGTAAGCCCTGCATTTTTTATGTCTCTTAGATATTCTAAACATTCAAAGTTTTATCAAAAATAAATAACAGAATACTGTCACTACACTTTGTTGGTTTATTTACGACATACATACTCGGAAATTTGATTTTAAGTTATTTAAACATGGCGGACAAAATTATAGTGTGGACTATTTTCTTTGCCAGACTTTAACAAAAAAGTTGAACCATTCGTCATGGACTATTGTCATCAGTTGATAAACAAACAAAATGTAAATAATTCAGCACATTGTAGGTTTTCAATAAGAAAACACTAAGTAAATATAATAATTCTCTACTTCTTTCTAGTATATTATCATTGATAGCTGGTGATTTATGTTATTTTCCTCTCTCTGGTGAATGACATATTTCCGTATGGTAACCTATATTCTCACTACATACATAGGAAGATTTTACCATGCGTAACATTATACCATTTTTTATAATTATATATAGATCAAAATACTCTCGTGTTCTCGATTAATAGCGTATTACACGTAAATCAGAAGAACTGGTCTCATTGATGCATGTGTGTTTAAAGTATGATCTAAGTATTAACATACATATTTGTAATATCATAATTTTTCTAGTTATTCAAGCTATCACCAAAATCATCAGCCGTTAACGTTGTAGTGGTAATAATTGTTTTTATGCACTCACTGTTTTTACAAATACAAATATAGTTGATTAAACAAACCAATTGAAAGCTATTTGCTAATCTCTAGATCTTCTCGATTGGAAATTAATTGTTGCAAATAGCGTTTGGTTTTTAAATGTTTTTCCTAGTAGTCATCTCCAGTCATATAAATCGTTTACTTTCCAGGCATTAAATTTACTAATATTAGTTGTCTCAACTTTTCAAATCAATAAGTTTCAATACTTTAGTATACAAACTCACTTGTGCTGAAGAATATTCAATGTACGCGCTAATATTTGGATAAATTATCCAAATAAGAATTAGAAACAGTGATTATTTGACCAAATGACGGTCTCTCTCTCTAGTCGTTCGGGTATTTGTATACCCAGGAGGGTCAAGCGCACTCCTTCGTTTACTTTATTTATCTCAACTGTTTAATGTATGGATAAATATCACATGAGGGCTGCAGTAATCCGCACTTACTCAGGTCCCTTTCAGGGCAATGTCCATGTACCACTCTACCAATACATTTGGTGCGAAAATGCAATTTCTCTTTGAAGTTCCATAACAAATCGCACTTCACTAGAAGATTGTTACTGAAAAAACATTTACATAAATTAATCATTCAATGTTTATTAACGAGTTCCTCACTAATGTGATGTCTAGTTTGTAGGTAGCTTTTAATTAATTATTTATTTATTCTTTTAACCTAATGTACATGTTAACAGAGGAGAGGTGTTTAGTAGAATTTTCATCATGTAAGCAGTATCTGCCAAGTTTGCATACTAGTTCGTTTTTCCTCCAATTTGTATCAAAGTAATTTATTGTACTATGTAGGAGTCTATCTTTTATTGTTGGTATGTTTGAATATTCGTGCGTATACTTTGATGAGGTAAAAGACGGCCTAAGGTTTTTGCTTTGGTTTGAATTTATCACAAAGCTATGCGAGGGCTATCTGCGCTAGCCGTCCCTAATTTTGCAGTGTAAGGCTAGAGGGAAGACAGTTAGTCATCACCATCCATCGCCAACTCTTGGGCTACTCTTTTTACCAAGAAATAGTGGGATTAACTATTCAACTATCCAACTATTTTTACTTTTTTAAAGAACGATAAATATTTTAACAGCAGTCATAATAATTTAACTGAATATAGAACACGAATGCTTGGGTAATGACTGATTTTAAATTGGAGACTTTTCCAGCGATATTAAAAATTATCATACAAATCTAGAAAGTAGATTAACTAAACCGAGATGTGATGAACATTAATCAATGAGGTTATTTTATGTTAAATAACTAATACTCCTGAACAAATGTTATCTTCAGTTATATTTGAACGTAACAATAAACTGTTATGTTCCTGTTACATAAAACATATATATGTCCCAGATAAAATATTTCTTACAAAATATTAAGTCTCATTGTAATGTAATATCTTAAGAACAACCGATGTAGTACTAATTTTAAACAGATATCACTTCTCATTTGCTAAATAACGAGAAGAACTGACGTTGTTAGAAGAATGTTAACATTAAACAAATATTACCAGTCGTGTGTTTAATAACATGATTTACTAACGCTGGTGTTTATTGCGAGAAAGTAATGCAAATTATAACCTGATATATATGTATATTATACTAGTTTTAAGGACAACTGTTTTTCATAAAATATTACTTTACTTACAGTCACATCATTGTATCGTGGTTGTTTGTTGAAGTCCAAAGCTACACAATGTTTTATGTAAACTCTGTCCACGATGTGGAATCAAATTTTGGAGTTTAGTATTGCAAATCCATAAACTGCGGATCATATTGACTATCATAGCTTTGTGATTGGGTATCGTAGAGAATCTTAGCCACGTGGTTGAGTGCTCTAAAAGATTTAAGCTACACGATTGAGTGAAATATCATATTTTATAAGCACTCTCACTTCTCTTATTAAGATCTCCTATTTGTAATGATATTAAATAAAAAACAAATAAGTCAACTATTGATTTTTATCTAGAACTTTAAATATAGCATGCTTCACTCGTTTTTATTCAAGTTTTGATTTGTTGTCCTTATTAATCATCCAGTGTGCTCGATTAATTTAAATATTCTGTAATGGTAGCATTTTGATGGTATTTGCTGTGTTGTATAACATGATACAATATGATTTTATTCTAAGAATGGTAGCCACTCATACTTCATATACTTCACCTGTGTTATATAAGATAACGTCATTTCTTATCCTGAAAAACTTGTCAATCATACTTCCTCTGTGTTATAAAAGATCAGGATTCACGTAGTCGTCTGTTGACTAGATTTTCGCATACTAGGAGAAAACATGAGACTAAACAGGACGCCAGAAAATGTGGAAACTAGTTTCTTTGATATCAGACATAAGAGATTTACTTTGTACATTTATTTTAATACACACTCTTGTTTCATTATAGTTTTATTTTTTTGCCTGTGATATATATCATTGGCTGTGTATTGCGCAAGTCACATTTGTAGAACATTTTTGAGAGTGAGCATCAACATTGTTAAAACTTCCAGAAATTCGCGTCATTCGTATAAAAGTGATTAGCCGGAAGACAGAAAAAAATTATTGTTGATAAACTGATGTTTGTCCGCTACAGGGCTCGGAACCTATAATTGTTGTTAAAGATTATGTTAATTGGGAAACTACAGAATTTGACAAGAAACGTTTACGGATTTCGAGCATTACAAACCGTTTCACTTCACTGAATTAACTCAGGAGGTTAGTATTTATACAAAGACATTAAATATTGTCGCCGGTAAAAACTTACGGGTACTTCAAGATTGGCCAGCCGTCAAAATACGTGCACAGATGTATCAACAAACAATTAATATGATGTCCCTGAACTTCGATAGAAGATTTGGTTCCAGATCAGATATAAGACTCGGTATTGTTTGTATGTTTGTAAAACTCTTGTGTATAAACCATCATTTGTAATAACTATTGCTAATAATCGTTATTATGAATTGTATTGTTTTAATTTTTATATTAAAATTTATTGTGTTAAAAATTGTGTGTATCAATCTTCTTGGCAAATATTATAAATTATATTATAAATATTATACATTTATTTAACTTCTAAATTCAACTTTACAGTTATATGAGATAGTACGACGAATACACTTATCTGAAATAAATTATAGTACGTAACACAGACTTCTGACAGCTTCTTTACTATGGTTTTTCACTAAGTTAAAACATCATTCTTTTATTATAAAAAAGACTTTAAGGTGTTATGTGTTTTATTGTAAAACATTTCTACTAAAGTTTTCTTTTATTTCTATATTTATCTGTACGATATGTGTACGCTGCCTCTCCTTTAACGACAAACGTATTTCATCTAGAAAACCATATTCGGATAATCTCCAGCTCTCAACAACTGTGAAACGTATCTAGTGGACACTTGTAATATTTGAACTACATACTTATATAGATGCTGTACAGAGTAAAGAATTATGCACCTGGCCAAAATCATATATTGGAATAAACAAATATGAGAGGAAAATTTAACGTTGCAATGACAACAATCATACGTTTCATGTCAGTACCGCGTTCAGTTTTACTAAGCCTCTGACTCAACGTGAGCTCCAGGTGGTCCCTACCTAGAACTAAAACTTTATTACCTAACATTTTAAACCCTGCATATTTTATGTCTCTTAAATATTCTAAACATTCAACGTTTTATCAAAAATAAATAGTAGAATACTGTCACTACACTTTGATGGTTTATTTACGACACACATACTCGTGAAATTTGTTTTATAAGTTATTTAAACATGGTGGACAAATTTTTGTGTGGACTATTTTCTTTGCCAGACATTAAAAAAAAGTTGATCCATTCGTCATGGACTATTGTCATCAGTTGATAAACAAACAAAATGTATAAAATTCAGCACATTGTAGGTTTTCAATAAGAAAACACTAAGTAAATATAATAATTCTCTACTTCTTTCTAGTATATTATCATTGATAGCTGGTGATTTATTTTATTTTTCGACTATATTATCATTGTTAGCTGGTGATTTATGTTATTTTTTTCTCTCGTGAATGACATATTTCCTTATGGTAACCTATATTCTCAGTACATACATAGGAAGATTTTACCATGCGTAACATTATACCATTCTTTATTTTTGTATATCAAAATACTCTCGTGTTCTCGATTATTAGCGTTTAACATGTAAATCAGAAGAACTGGTCTCATTGATGCACGTGTGTTTGAAGTATGATCTAAGTATTAACATACATATTTGTAATATCAGAATTTTTCTAGTTATTCAAGCTATCACCAACATCACCAGCCGTTAACGTTGTAGTGGTAATAATTGTTATAATGCACTCACTGTTTTCACAAATTCAAATATAGTAGACATACACGAGACAATCCTGTTATATTTATATATATACCATTATACGAAGCAGACAACAGTTATTTTTGAGCTCCAAGTTAATTAGTTGAACAATGTGAACATGATTCAACAATACTTGTTCAACTGCCCATATTAAGTAATTATACTTTTCTTGTTGTGTGAGTTAGTTGCATATTTAACAGAATTAAATTGGTTTAACCCTTTCGTTCAGCACTAAGTATCAGAATCCTTAATATTTTATTACCTCATTGATAGAATATAATACTAGTATTATATTTATAGTTATTTCTACCGGCAAAGACCTCGCTATGCCATTGGAATACCAAACATGGATGTGGGATGGGCTAAGAGGGAACAGATGACGATATTATAGGTGTGACATTACTCATTTTCATTTAACATATTATTTTGTTATAATACGTTGGCAGACAAAGGTTTATATCTTTGACTGTCAACTTATTATTCTATTACCTTTTTGTACTTCCTTACAGAAGATGATTTTGTTCAGAATTACAGAGTTCCATCCTTTTGACGGGTGAAATTAAAACTAGATTCTAACAAAGAATAGGAAATAGTGCATCTGTTTGTTTCGTGGAAAAAAAATAAAGAACAATAAAAATACATGAAGGTACCAATACTAAAAAGAAAGACATGCTATTTTCAAGAATCATGCCAATATGGCATTAGATTGAAGTTCTAATACCTCTTTTGTCTTTTCTTATGTCATCTGGTATCACTTTGTCAATGTGCAATGAAGAGATGGCTGAGAGGTGGAAACAAACAATTAGAGAGTCAGCTTTACATATCAAACAACATAAGAATAGAACAATAGCAAACTGGAATCGGAAGCGACGTTATTCTGTATTATATAACAAGGTGAAGTATGCAATTAGGTGAAACAAGTTTTCATATCATAACAAACGACCTTATCTTACATAACACAAGCGAAATATGAAAAGTATTCTTAATATCATACCATATTGTTTTATATAACAAGGTGAAGCATATGATTTACAGGGACAAGCAGATAAATAAAAGGAACCTATGAAATTAACGCTTCTTCAGCGACGTCAGTTACTTAATACAGTTATTTAGCATACGAATGGTAATATCTGTTTAAATTTAACATTATCCTAACAAGGTCAGTTATTCATGTTATTTAATAAACGAGCACTACTTTCTGTTTCAAGTTAGTACAACATCAGTCATTCTCAAGGTATTACATTACAATGAGACTGTCAGTATTTTGTAACAAATATTTTAACTGGAACACATATGTGTTTTATGTAACAAGAACGTAACAGTTCTATCGTTACGTACAAATATAACTGAAAATTAACAATATATCAACAACGTCAGTTATCATGTTACCAAGTGGAATAAAGTAGTTTTTTGATTAACCTTAACGTTTGTTCAGGTGCGTCAGTTAATTAACATAGAATCATCTCATTAAGTAATATTAATTGCATCTTAATTTACTTATCATTAAAAATTAGCCTATAGTGTGTAGGACACCTAACAAAAACCTTTAACATTTTATCGAACTGGATAGTTGTTAAAATATCAGTGATAAAATTTTGTAGAATGGACAGCAACTACCTATTGTGGAGACACAAGTGTAGAAAACGGCGTTTCGTAAGTCCATTCTACAAAGTTTCATCTTGAATATTCTGCCTAAACAATTTATCAAAGAATAACAATGAAGTTCCTGACCAACATTCTGGAATGGCTGAACACCACTGAAATATGTTCCAACTTTATCTAAGGGTTTAAATTAGATGTTCATGTTAAAAAATGATACTATTTCATGGTTTGAATGTCTACAGTAAGTGTGATTATCTTCTGCGCCACCAACTTACGCATGTTTTGATACATCCCACTATAGTTTTTTTCAACCAATAAAAAATGTTACGAAAGCTGGTTTAGGAGAGAAGTTGATTTTACAGACTAGACCACGCCCTCATACAGCTGTTCCTAATAAGTGTGACTCCTCCTACAGAAATGTATCGGTGTATCAACAGCTATATAAACCCGTGAGTTCAGTGGGTTACCAATATACAAAGAGCTGACTGAAACTCCTGTAGTACAATACTGGACCTCAGATGAAGATGGGGCAGAAGATGCGTCAAGTTATAGCTTTATATGTAAGTATACTACTGAGAGTTTCTGTGTTTATAAAATATTGTACCGTGTGTTCAAAACTACCAGGGAAAACATATTCATAGTGTCTTATTGTTAAGATATGTATTAGTATAATAAGATAAATAATAATAGATAGAATAAGAAATATGTACTAAGTTTTATTTTAAAACAATGATAAAACGAACCACAGCCACAGATAGGCTTGGATAGTTTTGTGTGTCATCACTTGTAGTTGTATCCTTTTAACTTAGTTCACCGTAGATGCAATAATAACATCAACTGTATTTGGTCCTCATGATTATATAGTTGCTGCTATGTCCAATCTTAACTGGAATACAGGCACAAAATACTATTGAAGAAATACAGGCAAGTTTGGAAAGTAAGTATAATTGTTCTTATAGAGAAATGATATGTATATAGTAAAAGATGCTTTTTTTATATGGAATTAAAATGAACGACATTCTTATATTGTTATTTACACGGTAATTATACATCTCATATCATAAGGAATGAAACATGAACATCACAGCTATTCATATGATTTTAATGTGTCAAAATGAGATTGATTATTATTGTTTCTATGATATAACAACACTTTTAACTTGAAAGCAGCTGATAAAGTCTACTGAATTCCACGGTATCTATAACAGTTGTTAGAGGATTCATTGTTTGAAGTCGTTAAACATGGTTTGTATACAGTCTTATCATATATATATTAAAGTGTTTTACCATAAAATCTATCAAGTTTCTTTTACTCTCTGCAGTTTAATGTTAACTCGTCTCAATATCTGAAGGTTAAAAATTAATACAGCATAAACAACAAAGCTGTCAATTAAACAGTTATTGATTTAGAGTTGAAGGAGAAATAAAACTTAGATAAATGATAATAAAGAATAAATTGACATGACTAAGTCAAAACTTACCTAGTTTATTTTATGCGAAGTTTCGAGCATCCATCAGGGTGTTACAATGGCATTTGGCTAAGATATATCTATAGTTATAAGAAAAAAAACCAATGCTATTAGTGAAATTACATCACAATATGATAATGTTTACATGTTAGAGAAAGTGTTAGCAACAATCAAACCACAGGTTCTCCTTCTTCCAGTTATAGAGTCCTATCGTAACACGTTTTTCAGGGTACATAGAGGCTTTGATATAAAAATATGAACATTTCAAACTCTGAAACTACGTGTACGATACATTATTTACATTTCACTACGCATTACAGACTTCAAAACACGAACCAGACTACTCTTTAACAACTCTCAAGTTGTTGATACCGCATTCCTACAAACTTGTATTTTATTTTTTCATGTTTCCACTCTGTATAGTTGTGGACAGAAACAACTTGTTACAATATACAAATGAATAAAAGATTTAAAGTATCCTGGGAAACGTATAAAACCTCAACGTGTAATTTATTTAATTCCTCTAAACATATGAAAGTTAAACACAAATAGATCATAAAAATATAACCATCAACTACACAACATTTCTTCTTCCTCCAGTTACAAGAGTCCTATCGCAACACGTTTGTTAGCGAGCAGTATCTCAATATGATAATTATAATTTTAATCACATTAATTTATTTACAAGTTTTCGTAATTCTTTTATAAATAAATTTTGTACTTTTACGTTTGTTTGTTATGTGTGAATTCAAAAACCTCGAGTATACACGTCTTATACATCATTATTATAGCTTAGCAGGAAGAAATGAATGGTTTTCATAATATTGATTAAGATTTAAAAAAATAAAAAATATTCCTTTTTAGTTCATAAGTTAACAAACTGGACAAGAACGTACTTTTATATAAAATAAAGTGTACACACGTTATTTACATATAGCTACATGTAAAAGACGTGAGAACATGAACTAGTCTTCTGTCTTCACTCTCTAGTTGTTCATAATGTTATTGATTTTTAGTCCGGTAACACTAGCATTATTTCAAAATTATGTCACTTATTGTTCCTGATTGTTTCTACTTTGTGTAGTTCTGGACTGTACTGAAACAACGTGTTACAATATAAAAACGGATGGGCCTATTTTATCATCTTGGAAAATATATGTGTCACAAGTTTGCAGATTTTACGGAATGACACCGGCTACGCCTTCTGATGAAGAAACAGCGAAGTTCCTTATGGATTTGGCCAGCAGAACAATAACCGATGATAGTCCAGTGTGGCTTGGTCTGTCTCAAGAAGAGACAGTAAACAATTCGGCTTTTATTAATCTTTGGGGAACTTCTCAACCACAAACAGTAGAAAATGGTAAAGTAGCAATGAAAAGAAGTTCTAGTTTCAAGTGGGAAATAACTGATTCACATATCTCAGGTTGGAGTCTCTGTGAAATTCCTAAAGGTATGTTGAAGCACGTATCTTTGTATAATATAACGAGAAACGTATCATTGATGGAACCGTCTAGTTATAAATTAATTTAAATAATCTGGTTCTTTACATCATTAACATTTGTGTTATATTATAGTAATTTATGATTTCAGATCTCTACAGAAGATTCATATAATTTTCTGTTTAGATTGGTTAGTTATTTAGAAACTTAATATAGCTATTGTCGTGAGATTTCCTTGATATATTACAATGTTGGATTTACGTCAGTGAAATATAATACACCTCTGCGTCTAGAGCAACAAAACTTTATATTTATCCTTCTATTATAATTAATATTTATAATATAGTTATCAACTTGGTTGATTCTGTGACAATATCTATTGAACTCATTGTATGTTTGCACATCACAACAATAACAGTATTGTTGTCAAAGTTGACTTTATTGAAAACATCATTGTTTGAACAATAAACAAATGTGTATTTTTTTACAGCCGATGTTTCCTACTGTGTTAACGACACCTGTTATAATGTGTATCCAACATCCTTAACGAATATCGAAGCTGTTTACATGTTCTGTGAACTTATAGGGGGAAGAGCTGCTATCCCCCAAACTCCTGAACTGGCTAAACAGGTGGCTACGTATTTGGAAAAGACGTATTTAATTGCTGCCACTGGAGTTTTTTTGAATGGCACTCTTCTGACGGACGAAAACCAAAACGTAATCGGTAATAGTGACGACTGGCCTTTCATAACACCACCGCGAAACAAGGACTTGAAGTGTGTTATGCTCCTGAGGGGATATTTTTTCAAAGTACTTGTGACACAAATAGATTTTTTCCCATGTGTGAGACTAAAACTTCAGGTGAAACTTAGTTTTCTGTCTTAATGATACGTGTTGTTTTGAATAACATTTAAGTTCATAATTATGTATCACTGAAGACTGTTAGTTTGTCTTCTTGCTATTTTTTGGGACTTATTTTAAATTATTTTCAAATACAACAATTTTGATAATCTCACGTTTTAACAAGTTTTTGTATATGAAAATAAAGTGTAACCACAGATATGTAACAAATACTTCACATGACCAACAAGATAAAGTATATATAACAATGTTAAAAATATAAGGAATTATATATAAATATATAAACACAGAAAGTAGGAAAATATTAGAAACAAAAAATAATTTTTGTTAAAGGGAACAATAAGTTCAGAATTAATGACTGTAATACTTAAACTAGAAATTAATCAAGGATATATTTCTCTTAACTTATCCATTCGTGTTACCAAATCAGATATTTGAAGGTTTTTTGTTTATAATTAAGCCTGAAAGTACGAAATAGGCTTTCGGTGTTCTACCAACCACTGGTATCAAAACCCATTTTCTAATTTTTTAAGTTCTCAGACATGTCGCTTTGCCAGTGGAGAAGGACGTGTCCGGGAACGAAATTTTTGTTCTAAGTTTTGTTTCTCCTAGGTTATCCGCAGTTTATGTGATTTGTAATACGCATGTTTGGCTTATGGTTATACCTATAAATATTTCAAAGAGAACAAAATCGTCAGTTAATATTCCAAAACACGTAACAAATTTAATAATACTCCTTTAAAAATTAATATTTACTCCTATGTTTCCAGAATGGAAGAGTTTTATCTTATTTAATTTTTTTCTAATAATTAACAAAATAAACATTTTTTTTGAAATGATGGTTTTAAAATAACTCGGACTAGGCCTAACTAACTTTGGGAGTGAAGAGCCTGCAGTAGTGGCTAAAATGGAATTTGAAAGAGGTGTAACTCCATTTTGTTATCCACTTTGACATTCAAACCAGAAGGCCAGGAATAGTAATGGTGCGAATCTTCAAGAGTCTGAACTTTGTTTCGGACTTTTCAGTCCCAGTTTAACCCCTGGTCAGAGATTCGATACGTGAGGACGCTTACTAGAGTACACACTGTCAACACTGCAGGTGCGTTGTAAAAGTAAAAGTCAATCACCCTTTTTTTTTCTTTTTTTGATATTTTTGTTCAAAACAGGCTGTTGAGGCACTTGTGGCACAAAATATTGGTAGAACAATTACCGTCTGTTAGGCACTAGCTACGAATAGTAATGGCTATAACTGACCGTTTTATTCCGGTGACACACTAATAATCTTCAAGTCTTGCAACACGAAAACCTGGGGATCGATGCACGTGACCTACACATCGCCCAAAGCCACTCTGCACGTTTGTGCAAAAGTGACCAAACCAAATTGGCTGCTTATTCCTCATGTAAATAAACGACCGTTCAGATTTTATTTTACAGTTACAGAAGTTAAGCTAGATGTGTTTTTTAATTATTCTAACTTTAAAGAATAAATAGTTTAAAGTTGTAACAATGGGGATCAAATGATTAATTAATTATTTCATGAATTATGTTGAAGATGAAGAAAATGACAAAAACTTCAAAGGTAGTGGAAAACGTAAAGGTCGTTGTTGTGGAAAAGGCGAGAAGGGTTGGGGACGTCGATGTAAAAGTTGGAAATAAAATGTTGTTGTGTCAAGTACTGAGAGAATTACTCCTCTGGTAAGGACTTGTATTATATTATAGATAAATATTCAAACTAAGATTCGATTCTTTTAAGTTTTGAAAAACAACTTTAGTAATCGAATGTTGGTTCATATTATTATGATACATTTTAATAAGTTCCATATCTGATGTGTCACACAACAAAGTTTTGTAGTTAACAATAAGCAGTTAGATTGTTTATTATTTGGCTGTTTACTTAACAACAAATGGTCTTGAAACAATATTTCGTTAATATTAAATATATTTTCTTTAAGTATTAGAAACTGTTTTATTGTCTACTAATTTAACAATCGTATTTCCTAATCAATGTAATTTTTTTACGTATTGAATATAGACAAGTTAAGATGTCACACAAACCTAATGATGAACTATTACAAAATGTAGCAAAACCTGTTTTAGTTCCTGCTCAGTGAAACTATATTTAATCTACTTATTTTTTCAGTGTATTATGTATGCAGTTAACGGCATCCACTAAACTACAGATTTTATACTCACGTATTGTTATGATAAGCTAACATCAGATCAACTGATTTATAGAAGTCACTGAAATCCCAGTTATTCTTCTTTGGAGGCGGAAATTGTCTGTCAACTTTTAATGTTTAATAAAAGCGTTTTAAAAATTATTATTTTGTGTTGTCATGTTTTAATTTATTACAAATATCTGCTCATGTGTTTCTAAAGAAACATTTTCGTGCCTTCATTGTAATTATATTGGAACAACCTCTGTAGAGCGGTAAAAATATTCATGGTAATAGCACACATTAACTGAACAATCCCTTCGATGTAATTTCCCTTAAGGTTTGAATTCTCTCTGTTAGGCCTAAATTAGAAAACATTGCTTCATTATTTAAGCGGCATCAATATGAATTTATTTGTAAATTCCAAAACGTGTACAAATTATTTACAGAAATTTAGTGGAGTCGTCTCTTACACAGTTTGTAAAATAATTTTTATGTTAGGAAAGATTATAAAATGTTTTTGTTTTTTTAATTAGATGCTGAAGAATAACATTATTGTTTATTTTGTTTTCTATTTTGAATATCGCACAAAGTTACACAAGGGCTACCTGCGTTAGCTCTCCCCTGTTTAGCACTGTCAGACTAGAAGGAAGGCAGCTAGTCATCACCACAAACTGCCAAATCTTGGCTACTCTTACCAATACATAGTGGGATTTACCGTTACTTTATAACGTCCTCACAAATGAAAGGGCGAGCATATTAAAAACATAGTTAGATGGTTAGTGCATAACATAATGTTTAGGGAAAACAAGGGACCTATTGGTCCACCTTGGTTGTTCCGTCCTGTACAAAAAATCAAAAAATAACTTTTAAAAGATATAAAAATTAAAGCAAAATACTATCATTTATATATCTATCTAATATTTCTTAACTCACTCAAATTTACTGCTTCCACAACTTAGCTGAAGACGGCGCTGCCTTGCCTAAATCTCAGTTTGTCTCACCTAGTTCCATAATTCTCGTTGTTAGATATGAAAAATGTAGATGCATCAACAATATCAGTTTTTTAAAGATTTTAGGTCTTAAATCACCTTTAATTGTTCTGTTTTCAAGAGAAAACAATTTTGAGGATCTTATACCCCACTCATATGAAAACTTATCTATCCCAGATACCATTTTAGTAACCCTCTTCTGAACCAACAGTTATATGTTTTCCCTAAGGTAAGGAAAACAAGACTGAACACAATACTCCAAACGTGGCCAAACCAGTGGCTTGTACAATGAAATTATAACTTCATTCAACTTGTATTAAATATTTTTGAAGATACAACCTAAAATATTATTTGTCTTAACACTAGCAACTCATATAGAGATAAGTTTCTTTAAAAGCCTTTTATGTGACACTTTGTCAAATGCTTTGCGAAAATCCAAATAGACCAAATCTACATCCATAAAAAAATATTTTTAATACGGGCGTAGACAAAGGTTTAAATCCAAATATAAACATTGTAAAGATATTTCTAGTTGTTACTTTCCGATCGAGAAGATCTAGGAATCAGCAAATATATTTCAAATGTTTCGGTTAATCTACTAAATTTAAGTTTATAGAAATGACGTATAATTGTAGTTAGTAAGTTTCACTCTCTTGACAACACGTGTAAACTGCTGCATGAGTAAATATCACATTCTCATTGGCTCTTCTTGATACTGGAGATCTGGACACTTTTCTGTCATTTGGTACATGGTTGTTTAGCTTACGCTTGAGATCAGTGGCAGTTTGTTTTGTTTGTTTTTGAATTTCGCACAAAGCTACTCGAGGGCTATCTGTGCTAGCCGTCCCTAATTTGGCAGTGTAAGAGGGAAGGCAGCTAGTCATCACCACCCACCGCCAACTCTTGGGCTACTCTTTTACCAACGAATAGTGGGATTGGGCGTTATAATGTGACGGCTGAAAGGGCGAGCATGTTTGGCGCGACGGGGATGCGAACCCGCGACCCTCAGATTACACGCCTTAACACGCTTGGCCATGCCAGGCCCATCAGTGGCAGTCTTGCTTTTATCCTGAAGGCTTCATTAACAAAGATACTTAACATCAGTATTATTGAATTTTGGTGTTCTACTCCTTCCTTTCGTATTTTGAAATTTACCTCTCGCGATATAGGGTGTGACTGACGACGTTTGGAGGGGGGCATTTCAAGTCTGCAACAATTTTTCGGGGTGTCCAACTCGAATCATGTAATGCAATGTTGCGAACTCTCAGCTCCGGTGACAATTCTCTAAGTTTGTTGGTCCGTGATTATTTCAAATAACAACAAAATTTAATACATATTGTGTAAAATACTCTTTTTATCAAGGTATATTTGTGTAGTGACATTTAAATTGATTTATTCTAGAATATACAGGTACCTTGGGCTAGCTTCTTTCTGTATGATTAAGACACTATATGGAGGTACCATGACACTTACTTCAGACTCATAATTTGATCAGCATATTCATTCAAGCATATCTCTTATGACATGCATTTGGTACAATGATATGAGAATTCTAAAGAATAATAAGTATTCTTACCCTGACTCATTCAGTTGTCAGCAGGGATCAGTGAAACATTACCACAGTATTGAAGTTTACATTCAGTGGTGTGATGTAGAATTATTCCCATAAATTGGAAAGAATGACAAAATGTTCTCTTGTCCTAAGACTTTAATACAGTACTGTAGTATGATTTGTATCCTAAGAAAATTTGTTTCTATTTCCTAAAATATTTCGCTGTGTTAAACAAGATAATTTAATTCGTAAAATAATATGACTTATCCTTCCTACTTCCTGTTAAGTAAACAAGGAAGGTCTTCTTAGATATAAGTCAGACTACTTTATATTATTCAACACAGAAATATAGTAAATATAGCGAGAGCCTCACCCAATCACATATCTACAATCCTCTATGGTACCCAATCACGTAGCTAAAATCCTCTATGATACCCAATCACGCAGATACGATACTCTATCATACCCAATCACAAAGCTACATTGGACTTACAACAGAGTTTGATTCAATATTGTGGACAGAGTTAAAACAAAACAATGTGTAGACGACATCTAAAACATAATGTTACGCCACAGAATACTTTGTATTCAACAGTTGTTCATAAAACAATTACATTACATTAATTATGTAACGGGTTATCATTCTCGTTACTTTCTTGAGAACATTCTCAAACGAAAACATGTGAAACCTCTTGAAGAGTTGCATCTGTTAACGATAAAGATGAACTGTTCGTGTTAGTCTTTAAACAAACAGTAATTTCTATTTAAAGTTAACTTTACTTTAACAACGTTAAGCAGCCATGATATACAGTGAAATATCATGACAATGTGTTTGTTTGTTGGTAACTACAAAACCAAATATTAAAAGCTGACAAACATCATGCCGCCTGCAAAGAAGAATAATATAATTCAGTGGCATCTTTAAACCACGTCTTTCTTTTATAAAACTATACAATCGGCTGTCCGTGCTCTACTTACCACGGGTATCGATATCCGGTTTTTTAGTATTGTAAGTCGGCACACAACATATATCACTTAAACAAGGAGAACCACAGTGTTTTATTTAAACCAAAAATGACACATAGACGGAAAATAGATGCTGCTAAGAGACAAAGAATTCGATATGAAAGGATACAAAGCTTCCAAAAATGTTAGAAACAAATTATAACTTTGAGTTGTACAATGGAGTACATAATTTTTAAACTAGAACTACTCGTATCAAGTGTATTGATATAAAGTGTTGTTTTCTGAATAGTGTTTTACTTATATGTACCACCAATAATCTCTGTCTATGCCTTTTTTCAATTAATCATAAAACATATTGTAGTTTTCTCTGTTTTATAGTTTATTTAAGTAATAAATATATGTATAATGTAGTTAGCATTATATCTATAATGTAATATTGAAACAATAGTAAAACAACAATAATATTTTATGTAATGTTAGACGAACATTACAGTAGACTCGACAAATGAAGCATTACAATTACAAGCAATTTGCTGTATATAGAATCCCTGGATAAATTGTATTTATGTGTGCAGTTTAAAGGTCGTTTTTTTTCTAACTTTCTAATAAGTAATATTAAATTATCTTATACTCAAAATACAAAATAAATTAATTTTTGAAGTAGTTTATATGTAAAGAAATACTATTCGCTTTATCAGAACATTTAATTGCGAATTACTCATTTCTCGTTATAAAACGTTTGTTGTAGTCGTTAATAATTTATGTTTTCACATATATTATCTACTAAAAGTTCCAAACGTTTATGACAATGACTTTAGCTGATGATCGTTCAGTGCAAATAACTCGAGGAAACTATCCCAAAAACATCAACAACCCTGCCCTCTAGAGGATTATATCACATGTACGGTTCACGTTGCTACTGCTTTGAGCAACAGAAACAAAAAACGAAATTTTGATTGTAGGTTCAATAACAAGTTACAATTCATGTGACTTTTTATTTTTTTTATCAATATTTTATGAAGCCCTCATTTTTTTTCCTTTCTAAAACATAATTTCTAAGTTTAAAACAATAGTAGAAATATTCATTTATTCAATCTAAAGTCGTACATTAGAAAATACGTAATTTACAACGGTGTTCTAAAAATATTATGAAAACACGAAAAAGTTCCTCAAGAAAAGCATGAGTAGATAGATATTCGTAATAAATTAAAACACGACCTTAAAAATATTTTTTGAAATGCTTTTATTAAACATTAAAAGTTGACAAACAAACTCTTGTCTCCAAAGAGGAAGAGGCCCAGCATAGCTGGTTAAGGCACTCGACTCGTAATCTGAGGGTTGCGGGTTCGAAACCCTGTCATACCAAACGTGGTCGCCCTTTCAGCCGTGGGGGGTTATAATGTGACGGTCAATACCACTATTCGTTGATAAAAGAGTAGCCCAAGAGCTTGCTAGCCGCCCCAATTTAGCAGTGTAAGACAGAGAGAAGGTAACTAACCATCACCACCCAATTTATAATATTTCATGGTTGGGTTTGTGTTACATCTTAAGTTATCTAATTTCAATACGTAAACATATTACATTGATTAGGAAATACGATTGTTAAATTAGTAGACAATAAAACAGTTTCTAATACTTAAAGAAAATATATTTAATATTAACGAAATATTGTTTCAAGACCATTTGTTGTTAAGTAAACAGCCAAATAATAAACAATCTAACTGCTTATTGTTAACTACAAAACTTTGTTGTGTGACACATCAGATACAGAACTTATTAAAGTTCTATACATAACATGTTTAACGACTTAAAACAATAATTCCTATAACAACTGTTATTGTGATTGTGATTGTTTTCTTATAGCAACGCCACATCGGGCTATCTGGTGAGCCCACCGAGGGAAATCGAAACCTTAAGTTTAGCGTTCTAAATCCGTAGACATACCGCTGTACTAGCAAGGGGCAACAACTGTTATTCAGTGGACTTTATCAGCTGCATTCAAATTAAAAATATTAAATCATAGAAACAATAATAATCAATATCATTTTGACACATTGAAATCATATGAATAGCAGTGATGTTCATGTTTCATTCCTTATTATATGAGATATATAATTTACTGTGTAAATAACAATATAAGAATGTCGTTCATTTTTAATCCATATAAAAAAGCATATTTTATTCTAAACATATCATTTCTCTATTAGAACAATTACACTTGCATCCCAAACGTTCCCTTACTTCTTCAATAGTATTCTGTGCCGGTATTGGAGCTGAGATTAAACATAGCAGCAACTATATAATTGTAAGCACCAGATACATTTGCAATTTATATACGTATTGGGAACGAAACTGAAATGACACAAATACAAATGACGACACATAAAAATACCCGAATATTTATTTTATTTATATAATAATTGTTCTAACACCAGTGATAACGTAACTGAATACAGAGATAATCGGAATACGTGAGTAGTTTTAAATCGGAAGATTCTTATAACTGTTTCGTTTGTTTTTTTTTATTTCACGCAAGGCGACACGAAGGCTATTTGCGCGTGCTTTCCCAAATTTAAAGAAGACAGCTAATCATCACTATCCACCGCCAACTCTCAGAATACTCTTTTACTAACTAATATTGGAATTGAACGCAACATAAAAACACGTCTACGTCTAAAAGGTGAGCATGTTTGGTGCAACGTGGATTCAAACCAGCGTCATGTAGATTGCGAGTCGAGCTCGCTCTTAGAGCTAAGTAAGGTTTTCTTATTTTGCCTCTTGAATTCACCTCACTAGAATAATAAATATTATACCTCACACTTTTTTATTTCTCTTAGTTTTAAATATTTTAGCAATATGACATTAGAAAGTTTTCCGATGATAACTGGAAATATTTTAACAATATGCTACAATATTGCTTTACTCTGCTAGTTCTAGATATTTCAATAATGCTTTCTCTAGAACTTGTAAATATTTTAACAATATCGCACTAGAATATTTTCCTCTGGTAACTGGAAATATTTTAACAATATGTTACAATATTGCTTTACTCTGCTAGTTCTAAATATTGCAATAATGCTTTCTCTAGTACTTGTAAATATTTTAACAATATGGCACTAGAATATTTTCTTCTGGTAACTGGAAATATTTTAACAATATGCTACAATATTGCTTTACTCTGCTAGTTCTAAATATTGCAATAATGCTTTCTCTAGTACTTGTAAATATTTTAACAATATGGCACTAGAATGTTTTCCTCTGGAAACTGAAAATATTTTAACAATATGCTACAATATTGCTTTACTCTGCTAGTTCTAAATATTGCAGAAATGTTTTATCTTATACTTTTAAATATTTTAACAATATGTCTTTACGTTGTTTTTCTTTAGTAGTTCTAGAAACCATAATAAACACAGTTTTGAACAAAATGTTTCATATTTTGTAATAAATCAGATATTTATTATTCAAATAGATTACAAATACAGTTATTGCTGTCAAACTGAGAAACGCATGTTATATTAAACATCCACATATGTAATGTGTTTTATGAAACAAGGTATGTGTACATCATGGACCATTTATTAGATTGGCGAACAAATTTATATATACACCTGTAGAAAGATGTTTACATTTAACCTTTCACCTATTACAACAAAACATATTCATATATAATGGCAAAATATAACATCACCTTATTATAAATAGCATTTATAAACCTATAACAGTTCATATTAGATATTCTGTACTTGGCTAGATATCCTCGTGTTCTAATGACCTCCACAATTCGACGTAATATGCTGTTAATAAGATTATTGATGTAATCTACTGTTATTTTACCCCAACTTTCCAATACAAGACGCAGAAACCCAGCTACAGCAGCTGGTTTAATGTCGTGGTAAACAGTTATTCTGTTTAGTTCTGCCAAAACTAAACTTGTATACTTGTTATGTATACTGGAAATATTTTAACAATATGTTACAATATTGCTTTACTCTGCTAGTTCTAAATATTGCAGAAATGTTTTATCTTATACTTTTAAATATTTTAACAATATGTCTCTACGTTGTTTTTCTTTAGTATTTCTAGAAACCATAATAAACACAGTTTTAAACAAAATGTTTCATATTTTGTAATAAATCAGATATTTATTATTCAAATAGATTACAAATACAGTTATTGCTGTCAAACTGAGAAACGCATGTTATATTAAACAACAACATATGTAATGTGTTTTATGAGACAAGTTATGTGTACATCATGGACCATTTATTAGATTGGTGAACAAATTTATATATACACCTGTAGAAAGATGTTTACATTTAACCTTTCACCTATCACAACAAAACATATACATATATAATGACAAAATATAACATCACCTTATTATAAATAGCATTTATAAGCCTATAACAGTTCATATTAGATATTTTGTACTTGGCTAGATATCCTCGTATTCTAATGACCTCCACAATTCGTCGTAATATGCTGTTAATAAGATTATTGATGTAATCTACTGTTATTTTACCCCAACTTGCCAATACAACACGCAGAAACCCAGCTACAGCAGCTGGTTTAATGTCGTGGTAAACAGTTGTTCTGTTTAGTTCTGCTAAAACTAAACTTGTATACTTGTTATGTATACAAGTTCTATACATAACATGTTTAACGACTTAAAACAATAATTCCTATAACAACTGTTATTGTGATTGTGATTGTTTTCTTATAGCAACGCCACATCGGGCTATCTGGTGAGCCCACCGAGAGAAATCGAAACCCTAATTTTAGCGTTCTAAATCCGTAGACATACTGCTGTACTAGCAAGGGGCAACAACTGTTATTCAGTGGACTTTATCAGCTGCTTTCAAGTTAAAAGTGTTAAATCATAGAAACAATAATAATCAATATCATTTTGACACATTGAAATCATATGAATAGCAGTGATGTTCATGTTTCATTCCTTATTATATGAGATATATAATTTACTGTGTAAATAACAATATAAAAATGTCGTTCATTTTTAATCCATATAAAAAAGCATGTTTTATTGTATACATATCATTTCTCTATTAGAACTTCTCATTTGCTAAGTAGCGAGAAGAACTGACGTTTTTAGGAGAATGTTAACATTAAACAAATATTACCAGTCGTGTGTTTAATAACATGATTTACTAACGCTGGTGTTTATTGCAAGAAAGTAATGCAAATTATAACCTGATATATATGTATATTATACTAGTTTTAAGGACAACTGTTTTTCATAAAATATTACTTACTTACAGTCACATCATTGTATTGTGGTTGTTTGTTGAACTCCAAAGCTACACAATGTTTTATGTAAACTCTGTTCACGATGTGGAATCAAATTTTGGAGTTTAGTATTGCAAGTCCATAAACTGCGAATCATATTGATTATCATAGCTTTGTGATTGGGTATCGTGGAGAATCTTAGCCACGTGGTTGAGTGCTCTGAAAGATCTAAGCTACACGATTGAGTGAAATATCATATTTTATAAGCACTCTCACTTCTCTTATTAAGATCTCCTATTTGTAATGATATTAAATAAAAAAACAAATAAGTCAACTATTGATTTTTATCTAGAACTTTAAATATCGCATGCTTCACTCGTTTTTATTCAAGTTTTGATTTGTTGTCCTTATTAATCATCCAGTGTGCTCGATTAATTTAAATATTCTGTAATGGTAGCATTTTGATGGTATTTGCTGTGTTATATAGCATGACACAATAGGATTTTTATTCTAAGAATGGTAGCCACTCATACTTCATATACTTCACCTGTGTTATATAAGATAACGTCATTTCTTATCCTGAAAAACTTGTCAGTCATACTTCCTCTGTGTTATAAAAGATCAGGATTCACGTAGTCGTCTGATGACTAGATTTTCGCATACTAGGAGAAAACATGAGACTAAACAGGACACCAGTAAATGTGGAAACTGATTTCTTTGATATCAGACATAAGAGATTTACTTTGTACATTTATTTTAATACACACTCTTGTTTCATTATAGTTTGTTTTTTTTTGCCTGTGATATATATCATTGGCTGTGTATTGCGCAAGTCACATCTGTAGAACATTTTTGAGAGTGAGCATCAACATTGTTAAAACTTCCAGAAATTCGCGTCATTCGTATAAATCTGGATAGCCGGGAGACAGAAAAAAATTATTTTTTGGTAAACTGAAGTTTGTCAGCTACAGGGGTCGGAAACTATAATTGTTGTTAATGCCTGTTAATTGGGAAACTACAGAATTTGACGAGAAACATTTACGGATTTTGAGCATTACAAACCGTTTCACTTCACTGAATTAACTCAGGAGGTTAGTCTTTATACAAAGACATTAAATATTGTCGCCGGTGAAAACTTACGGGTACTTCAAAATTAGCCAGCCGTCAAAATACGTGCAGAGATGTATCAAAAAAACAATTAATTTGATGACCCTGAACTTCAATAGAAGATTTGGTTCCAGATCAGATATAAGACTCGGTATTGTTTGTATGTTTGTAAAACTCTTGTGTATAAACCATCATTTGTAATAACTATTGCTAATAATCGTTATTATGAATTGTATTGTTTTTAATTTTATATTAAAATTTATTGTGTTAAAATTGTGTGTATCAATCTTCTTGGTAAATATTATAAATTATATTATAAATATTATACATTTATTTAACTTCTAAATTCAACCTTACAGTTATATGAAATAGTACGACGAATACACCTATCTGAAATAAATTATAGTACGTAACAGACTTCTGACAGCTTCTTTACTATGGTTTGTCACTAAGTTAAAACATCATTCTTTTATTATAAAAATACTTTAAGGTGTTATGTGTTTTATTGTAAAACATTTCTACTAAAGTTCTCTTTTCTCTCTATATTTATCTGTACGATATGTGTACGCTGCATCTCTTTTATCTCTATATTTATCTGTCGTATATGTGTACGCTGCCTCTCCTTTAACGACAAACGTATTTCATCTAGAAAACCATATTTGGATAATCTCCAGCTCTCAACAACTGCGAAACATATCTAGGGAACACTTGTAATATTTGAACTACATACTTATATAGATGCTGTACAGAGTAAAGAATTATGCACCTGGCCAAAACCATATATTGGAATAAACAAATATGAGAGGAAAATTTAACGTTGCAATGACAACAATCATACGTTTCATGTCAGTACCGCGTTCAGTTTTACTAAGCCTCTGACTCAACGTGAGCTCCAGGTGGTCCCTACCTAGAACTAAAACTTTATTACCTAACATTTTAAGCCCTGCATTTTTTATGTCTCTTAAATATTCTAAACATTCAACGTTTTATCAAAAATAAATAGTAGAATACGGTCACTACACTTTGATGGTTTATTTACGACACACACACTCGTGAAATTTGATTTATAAGTTATTTAAACATGGTGGACAAAATTTTTGTGTGGACTATTTTTTTTGCCAGACATTAAAAAATAAGTTGAACCATTCGTCATGGACTATTGTCATCAGTTGATAAACAAACAAAATGTATAAAATTCAGCACATTGTAGGTTTTCAATAAGGAAACACTAAGTAAATATAATAATTCTCTACTTCTTTCTAGTATATTATCATTGATAGCTGGTGATTTATGTTATTTTTCGAGTATATTATCATTGTTAGCTGGTGATTAATGTTATTTTTTCTTTCTCGTGAATGACATATTTCCTTATGGTAACCTATATTCTCACTACATACATAGGAAGATTTTACCATGCGTAACATTATACCATTCTTTATTTTTGTATATCAAAATACTCTCGTGTTCTCGATTATTAGCATTTAACATGTAAATCAGAAGAACTGGTCTCATTGATGCACGTGTGTTTGAAGTATGATCTAAGTATTAACATACATATTTGTAATATCAGAATTTTTCTAGTTATTCAAGCTATCACCAACATCACCAGTCGTTAACGTTGTAGTGGTAATAATTGTTATAATGCACTCACTGTTTTCACAAATTCAAATATAGTAGACATACACGAGACAATCCTGTTATATTTATGTAGATACCATAATACGAAGAAGACAACAGTTATTTTTTAGCTCCAAGTTAATCAGTTGAACAATGTGAACATCATTCTCCAATACTTGTTCAACTGCCCATATTAAGTAATTATACTTTTCTTGTTGTGTGAGTTAGTTGCATATTTAACAGAATTAAATTGGTTTAATCCTTTCGTTCAGCACTAAGTTTCAGAATCCTTAATATTTTATTACCTCATTGATAGAATATAATACTAGTATTATATTTATAGTTATTTCTACCGGCAAAGACCTCGCTATGCCATTGGAATACCAAACATGGATGTGGGATGGATTAAGAGGGAACAGATGACGATATTATAGGTGTGACATTACTCATTTTCATTTAACATATTATTTTGTTATAATACGTTGGCAGACAAAGGTTTATATCTTTGACTGTCAACTTATTATTCTATTACCTTTTTGTACTTCCTTACAGAAGATGATTTTGTTCAGAATTACAGAGTTCCATCTTTTGACGGGTGAAATTAAAACTAGATTCTAACAAAGAATAGGAAATAGTGCATCTGTTTGTTTCATGGAAAAAAAAAAAAGAACAATAAAAATACATGAAGGTACCAATACTAAAAAGAAAGACATGCTATTTTCAAAAATCATGCCAATATGGCATTAGATTGAAGTTCTAATACCTCTTTTGTCTTTTCTTATGTCATCTGGTGTCACTTTGTCAATGTGCAGTGAAGAGATGGCTGAGAGGTGGAAACAAACAATTAGAGAGTCAGCTTTACATATCAAACAACATAAGAATAGAACAATAGCAAACTGGAATCGGAAGCGACGTTATTCTGTATTATGTAACAAGGTGAAGTATGCAATTAGGTGAAACAAGTTTTCATATCATAACAAACGACCTTATCTTACATAACACAAGCGAAATATGAAAAGTATTCTTAATATCATACTATATTGTTTTATATAACAAGGTGAAGCATATGATTTACAGGGACAAGCAGATAAATAAAAGGAACCTATGAAATTAACGCTTCTTCAGCGACGTCAGTTACTTAATACAGTTGTTTAGCATACGAATGGTAATATCTGTTTAAATTTAACATTATCCTAACAAGGTCAGTTATTCATGTTATTTAATAAACGAGCACTACTTTCTGTTTCAAGTTAGTACATCAGTCATTCCCAAGATATTACATTATAATGAGACTGTCAGTATTTTGTAACAAATATTTCAACTGGAACACATGTGTATTTTATGTAACAAGAACGTAACAGTTCTATCGTTACGTACAAATATAACTGAAAATTAACAATATATCAACAACGTCAGTTATCATGTTACCAAGTAGAATAAAGTAGTTTTTGATTAGCCTTAACGTTTGTTCAGGTGCGTCAGTTAATTAACATAGAATCATCTCATTAAGTAATGTTAATTGCATCTTAATTTACTTATCATTAAAAATTAGCCTATAGTGTGTAGGACACCTAACAAAAACCTTTAACGTTTTATCGAACTGGATAGTTGTTAAAATATCAGTGATAGAATTTTGTAGAATGGACAGCAACTACCTATTGTGGAGACACAAGTGTAGAAAACGGCGTTTCGTAAGTCCATTCTACAAAGTTTCATCTTGAATATTCTGCCTAAACAATTTATCAAAGAATAACAATGAAGTTCCTGAACAACATTCTGGAATGGCTGAACACCACTGAAATATGTTCCAACTTTATCTAAGGGTTTAAATTAGATGTTCATGTTAAAAATGACACTATTTCATGGTTTGAATATCTACAGTAAGTGTGATTATCTTCTGCGCCACCAACTTCCGCATGTTTTGATACATCCCACTATAGTTTTTTTCAACCAATTTAAAAAGTTACGAAAGCTGTTTTAGAAGAGAAGTTGATTTTACAGACTAGACCACGCCCTCATACAGCTGTTCCTAATAAGTGTGACTCCTCCTACAGAAATGTATCGGTGTATCAACAGCTAAATAAACCCGTGAGTTCAGTGGATTACCAATATACAAAGAGCTGACTGAAACTCCTGTAGTACAATACTGGACCTCAGATGAAGATGGGGCAGAAGATGCGTCAAGTTATAGCTTTATGTGTAAGTATACTACTGAGAGTTTCTGTGTTTATAAAATATTGTACCGTGTGTTCAAAACTACCAGGGAAAACACATCATAGTGTCTTATTGTTAAGGTATGTATTAGTATAATAAGATAAATAATAATAGATAGAATAAGAAATATGTACTAAGTTTTATTTTTAAAACAATGATAAAACGAACCACAGCCACAGATAGGCTTGGGTAGTTTTGTGTGTCATCACTTGTAGTTGTATCCTTTTAACATAGTTCACCGTAGATGCAATAATAACATCAACTGTATTTGGTCCTCATGATTATATAGTTGCTGCTATGTCCAATCTTAACTGGAATACAGGCACAAAATACTATTGAAGAAGTACAGGCAAGTTTGGAAAGTAAGTATAATTGTTCTTATAGAGAAATGATATGTATATAGTAAAAGATTCTTTTTTATATGGAATTAAAATGAACGACATTCTTATATTGTTATTTACACGGTAATTATACATCTCATATCATAAGGAATGAAACATGAACATCACAGCTATTCATATGATTTTAATGTGTCAAAATGAGATTGATTATTATTGTTTCTATGATATAACAACACTTTTAACTTGAAAGCAGCTGATAAAGTCTACTGAATTCCACGGTATCTATAACAGTTGTTAGAGGATTCATTGTTTGAAGTCGTTAAACATGGTTTGTATACAGTCTTATCATATATATATTAAAGTGTTTTACCATAAAATCTATCAAGTTTCTTTTACTCTCTGCAGTTTAATGTTAACTCCTCTCAATATCTGAAGGTTAAAAAATTAATACAGCATAAACAACAAAGCTGTCAATTAAACAGTTATTGATTGAGAGTTGAAGGAGAAATAAAACTTAGATAAATGATAATAAAGAATAAATTGACATGACTAAGTCAAAACTTACCTAGTCTATTTTATGCGAAGTTTCGAGCATCCATCAGGGTGTTACAATGGCAATGGGCTAAGATATATCTATAGTTATAAGACAAAAACCAATGCTATTAGTGAAATTACATCACAATATGATAATGTTTACATGTTAGAGAAAGTGTTAGCAACAATCAAACCACAGGTTCTCCTTCTTCCAGTTATAGAGTCCTATCGTAACACGTTTTCAGGGTACATAGAGGCTTTGATATAAAAATATGAACATTTCAAACTCTGAAACTAAGTGTACGATACATTATTTACATTTCACTACGCATTACAGACTTCAAAACACGAACCAGACTACTCTTTAACAACTCTCAAGTTGTTGATACCGCATTCCTACAAACTTGTATTTTATTTTTTTCCTGTTTCCACTCTGTATAGTTGTGGACAGAAACAACTTGTTACAATATACAAATGAATAAAAGATTTAAAGTATCCTGGGAAACGTATAAAACCTCAACGTGTAATTTATTTAATTCCTCTAAACATATGAAAGTTAAACACAAATAGATCATAAAAATATAACCATCAACTACACAACATTTCTTCTTCCTCCAGTTACAAGAGTCCTATCGCAACACGTTTGTTAGCGAGCAGTATCTCAATATGATAATTATAATTTTAATCACAAAATA
Source organism: Tachypleus tridentatus (assembly GCF_004210375.1). Taxonomy (NCBI): domain Eukaryota; kingdom Metazoa; phylum Arthropoda; class Merostomata; order Xiphosura; family Limulidae; genus Tachypleus; species Tachypleus tridentatus. Next base: position 273,362,179 of record NC_134837.1, read on the forward strand.
AATAAATTTTGTACTTTTACGTTTGTTTGTTATGTGTGAATTCAAAAACCTCGAGTATACACGTCTTATACATCATTATTATAGCTTAGCAGGAAGAAATGAATAGTTTTGATAATATTGATTAAGATTTAAAAAATAAAAAATATTCCTTTTTAGTTCATAAGTTAACAATTTTTTAAACTAGAACTACTCGTATCAAGTGTATTGATATAAAGTGTTGTTTTCTGAATAGTGTTTTACTTATATGTACCACCAATAATCTCTGTCTATGCCTTTTTTCAATTAATCATAAAACATATTGTAGTTCTCTCTGTTTTCTAGTTTATTTAAGTAATAAATATATGTATAATGTAGTTAGCATTATATCTATAATGTAATATTGAAACAATAGTGAAACAACAATAATATTTTATGTTCTGTTAGACGAACATTACAGTAGACTCGACAAATGAAGCATTACAATTACAAGCAATTTGCTGTATATAGAATCCCTGGATAAATTGTATTTATGTGTGCAGTTTAAAGGTCGATTTTTCTAACTTTCTAATAAGTAATATTAAATTATCTTATACTCAAAATACAAAATAAATTAATTTTTGAAGTAGTTTATATGTAAAGAAATACTATTCGCTTTATCAGAACAATTAATTGCGAATTACTCATTTCTCGTTATAAAGTGTTTGTTGTAGTCGTTAATAATTTATGTTTTCACATATATAAGTCAACTTATGATTTTTATCTAGAACTTTAAATATCGCATGCTTCACTCGTTTTTATTCAAGTTTTGATTTGTTGTCCTTATTAATCATCCAGTGTGCTCGATTAATTTAAATATTTTGTAATGGTAGCATTTTGATGGTATTTGCTGTCTTCTATAACATGATACAATATGATTTTTATTCTAAGAGTGGTAGCCTCTCATACTTCATATACTTTACCTGTGTTATATAAGATAACGTCATTTCTTATCCTAAAAAACTTGTCAGTCATACATCCTCTGTGTCATAAAATTCAGGATTCACGTAGTCGTCTGTTGACTAGATTTTCGCATACTAGGAGAAAACATGAGACTAAACAGGACGCCAGAAAATGTGGAAACTAGTTTCTTTGATATCAGACATAAGAGATATACTTTGTACATTTATTTTAATACACACTCTTGTTTCAATATAGTTTTATTACTTGCCTGTAATATATATCATTGGCTGTGTATTGCGCAAGTCACATCTGTAGAGCATTCTTGAGAGTGAGCATCAACATTGTTAAAACTTCCAGAAATTCGCGTCATTCGAATAAAGTGGATAGCCGAGAGAAAGAAAAAATTGTGGTTAACGCCTATTTATTGGGAAACTACAGAATTTGACAAGAAACGTTTACGGATTTTAAACATTACAAACCGTTTCACTTTAATGAATTAACTCAGGAGGTTAGTATTTATACAAAGACATTAAATATTGTCGCCGGTAAAAACTTACGGGTACTTCAAGATTAGCCAGCCGTCAAAATACGTGCACAGATGTATCAACAAACAATTAATTTGTTGTCCCTGAACTTCGATAGAAGATTTGGTTCCAGATCAGATATAAGACTCGGTATTGTTTGTATGTTTGTAAAACTCTTGTGTATAAACCATCATTTGTAATAACTATTGCTAATTATCGTTATTATGAATTGTATTGTTTTAATTTTTATATTAAAATTTATTGTGTTAAAAATTGTGTGTATCAATCTTCTTGGCAAATATTATAAATTATATTATAAATATTATACATTTATTTAACTTCTAAATTCAACTTTACAGTTATATGAAATTGTACGACGAATACAATAAATTGGAGAGTTATCTGAAATAAATTATTGTACGTAACACAGACTTCTGACAGCTTCTTTACTATGGTTTTTCGCTAACATTAAACATCATTCTTTTATTATAAAAATAATTTAAGGTGTTATGTGTTTTATTATAAAACATTTCTACTAAAGTTCTATTTTCTCTCTATATTTATCTGTACGATATGTGTACGCTGCATCTCTTTTATCTCTATATTTATCTGTACGATATTTGTACGCTGCCTCTCCTTTAACGACAAACGTATTTCATCTAGAAACCCATATTCGGATAAGCTCCAGCTATCAACAACTGTGAAACGTATCTAGTTGACACTTGTAATATTTGAACTACATAATTATATAGATGCTGTACAGAGTAAAGAATTATGCACCTGGCCAAAACCATACATTGGAATAAACAAATATGAGAGGAAATAAAACTTTATTACCTAACATTTTAAGCCCTGCATTTTTTATGTCTCTTAAATATTCTAAACATTCAACGTTTTATCAAAAATAATTAGTAGAATACTGTCACTACACTTTGATGGTTTATTTACGACACACATACTCGTGAAATTTGATTTATAAGTTATTTAAACATGGTGGACAAAATTTTTGCCAGATATTAAAAAAAAAAGTTGAACCATTCGTCATGGACTATTGTCATCAGTTGATAAACAAACAAAATATATAAAATTCAGCACATTGTAGGTTTTCAATAAGAAAACACTAAGTAAATATAATAATTCTCTACTTCTTCCTAGTATATTATCATTGATAGCTGGTGATTTATGTTATTTTTCGAGTATATTATCATTGTTAGCTGGTGATTTATGTTATTTTTTTCTCTCTCGTGAATGACATATTTCCGTATGGTAACCTATATTCCCACTACATACATAGGAAGATTTTACCATGCGTAACATTATACCATTCTTTGTTTTTGTATATCAAAATACTCTCGTGTTCTAGATTATTAGCATTTAACATGTAAATCAGAAGAACTGGTCTCATTGATGCACGTGTGTTTGAAGTATGATCTAAGTATTAACATACATATTTGTAATATCAGAATTTTTCTAGTTATTCAAGCTATCACCAACATCACCAGCCGTTAACGTTGTAGTGGTAATAATTGTTATAATGCACTCACTGTTTTCACAAATTCAAATATAGTAGACATACACGAGACAATCCTGTTATATTTATGTAGATACCATAATACGAAGAAGACAACAGTTATTTTGAGTCTAGTTAATTAGTTGAACAATGTGAACATGATTCAACAATACTTGTTCAACTGCCCATATTAAGTAATTATACTTTTCTTGTTGTGTGAGTTAGTTGCATATTTAACAGAATTAAATTGGTTTAACCCTTTCGTTCAGCACTAAGTATCAGAATCCTTAATATTTTATTACCTCATTGATAGAATATAATACTAGTATTATATTTATAGTTATTTCTACCGGCAAAGACCTCGCTATGCAATTGGAATACCAAACATGGATGTGGGATGGGCTAAGAGGGAACAGATGACGATATTATAGGTGTGACATTACTCATTTTCATTTAACATATTATTTTGTTATAATACGTTGGCAGACAAAGGTTTATATCTTTGACTGTCAACTTATTATTGTATTACCTTATTGTACTTCCTTACAGAAGATGATTTTGTTCAGAATTACAGAGTTCCATCCTTTTGACGGGTGAAATTAAAACTAGTTTCTAACAAAGAATAGGAAATAGTGCATCTGTTTGTTTCGTGGAGAAAAAAAATAAAGAACAATAAAAATACATGAAGGTACCAATACTGAAAAGAAAGACATGCTATTTTCAAGAATCATGCCAATATAGCATTAGATTGAAGTTCTAATACCTCTTTTGTCTTTTCTTATGTCATCTGGTATCACTTTGTCAATGTGCAATGAAGAGATGGCTGAGAGGTGGAAACAAACAATTAGAGAGTCAGCTTTACATATCAAACAACATAAGAATAGAACAATAGCAAACTGGAATCGGAAGCGACGTTATTCTGTATTATATAACAAGGTGAAGTATACAATTAGGTGAAACAAGTTTTCATATCATAACAAACGACCTTATCTTACATAACACAAGCGAAATATGAAAAGTATTCTTAATATCATACCATATTGTTTTATATAACAAGGTCAAGCATATGATTTAGAGGGACAAGCAGATAAATAAAAGGAACCTATGAAATTAACGCTTCTTCAGCGACGTCAGTTACTTAATACAGAATCATCTTCAGTTATTGATGTTATTTAGCATACGAATGATAATATCTCTTTAAATTTGACATTATCCTAACAAGGTCAGTTATTCATGTTATTTAATAAACGAGCACTTCTTTCCTAAACAATTTATCAAAGAATAACAATGAAGTTCCTGACCAACATTATGGAATGGCTGAACACCACTGAAATATGTTCCAACTTTATCTAAGTGTTTAAATTAGATGTTCATGTTTGATTTACTCAAGTTATCTTTAAAAATGACACTATTTCATGGTTTGAATATCTACAGTAAGTGTGATTATCTTCTGCGCCGCCAACTTACGTATGTTTTGATACATCCCACTATAGTTTTTTTCAACCAATAAAAAAATGTTACGAAAGCTGGTTTAGGAGAGAAGTTGATTTTACAGACTAGACCACGCCCTCATACAGCTGTTCCTAATAAGTGTGACTCCTCCTACAGAAATGTATCGGTGTATCAACAGCTAAATAAACCCGTGAGTTCAGTGGGTTACCAATATATAAAGAGCTGACTGAAACTGTAGTACAATACTGGACCTCAGATGAAGATGGGACAGAAGATGCGTCAAGTTATAGCTTTATGTGTAAGTATACTACTGAGAGTTTCTGTGTTTATAAAATATTGTACCGTGTGTTCAAAACTACCAGGGAAAACACATCATAGTGTCTTATTGTTAAGATATGTATTAGTATAATAAGATAAATAATAATAGATAGAATAAGAAATATGTACTAAGTTTTATTTTTAAAACAATGATAAAACGAACCACAGCCACAGATAGGCTTGGGTAGTTTTGTGTGTCATCACTTGTAGTTGTATCCTTTAACTTAGTTCACCGTAGATGCAATAATAACATCAACTGTATTTGGTCCTCATGATTATATAGTTGCTGCTATGTCCAATCTTAACTGGAATACAGGCACAAAATACTATTGAAGAAGTACAGGCAAGTTTGGAAAGTAAGTATAATTGTTTTTATAGAGAAATGATATGTATATAGTAAAAGATGCTTTTTTATATGGAATTAAAATTAACGACATTCTTATATTGTTACTTACACGGTAATTATACATCTCATATCATAAGGAATGAAACATGAACATCACAGCTATTCATATGACTTTAATGTGTCAAAATGAGATTGATTATTATTGTTTCTATGATATAACAACACTTTTAACTTGAAAGCAGCTGATAAAGTCTACTGAATTCCACGGTATTTATAACAGTTGTTAGAGGATTCATTGTTTGAAGTCGTTAAACATGGTTTGTATACAGTCTTATCATATATATATTAAAGTGTTTTACGATAAAATCTATCAAGTTTCTTTTACTCCTTGCAGTTTAATGTTAACTCGTCTCAATATCTGAAGGTTAAAAATTAATACAGCATAAACAACAAAGCTGTCAATTAAACAGTTATTGATTGAGAGTTGAAGGAGAAATAAAACTTAGATAAATGATAATAAAGAATAAATTGACATGACTAAGTCAAAACTTACCTAGTTTATTTTATGCGAAGTTTCGAGCATCCATCAGGGTGTTACAATGGCAATGGGCTAAGATATATCTATAGTTATAAGACAAAAACCAATGCTATTAGTGAAATTACATCACAATATGATAATGTTTACATGTTAGAGAAAGTGTTAGCAACAATCAAACCACAGGTTCTCCTTCTTCCAGTTATAGAGTCCTATCGTAACACGTTTTTCAGGGTACATAGAGGCTTTGATATAAAAATATGAACATTTCAAACTCTGAAACTAAGTGTACGATACACTATTTACGTATATCTACGCATTACAGACTTGAAAACACGAACCAGTCTACTCTTTAACAACTCTCAAGTTGTTGATACCGCATTTCTACAAACTTGTATTTTATTTTTTCCTGTTTCCACTCTGTATAGTTGTGGACAGAAACAACTTGTTACAATATACAAATGAATAAAACATTTAAAGTATCCTGGGAAACGTATAAAACCTCAACGTGTAATTTATTTAATTCCTCTAAACATATGAAAGTTAAACACAAATAGATCATAAAAATATAACCATCAACTACACAACATTTCTTCTTCCTCCACTTACAAGAGTCCTATCGCAACACGTTTGTTAGCGAGCAGTATCTCAATATGATAATTATAATTTAATCACATTAATTTATTTACAAGTTTTCGTAATTCTTTTATAAATAAATTTTGTACTTTTACGTTTGTTTGTTATGTGTGATATCAAAAACTTCGAGTATACACGTGTTATACATCATTATTATAACTTAGCAGGAAGAAATGAATGGTTTTGATAATATTGATTAAGATTTAAAAAATAAAAAATATTCGTTTTTAGTTCATAAGTTAACAAACTGGACAAGAACGTACTTTTATATAAAATCATGTGTACAACACGTTATTTACATATAGCTACATGTAAAAGACGTGAGAACATGAACTAGTCTTCTGTCTTCACTCTCTAGTTGTTCATAATGTTATTGATTTTTAGTCCGGTAACACTAGCATTATTTCAAAATTATGTCACTTATTGTTCCTGATTGTTTCTACTTTGTGTAGTTCTGGACTGTACTGAAACAACGTGTTACAATATAAAAACGGATGGACCTATTTTATCATCTTGGAAAATATATGTGTCACAAGTTTGCAGGTTTTACGGAATGACACCGGCTACGCCTTCTGATGAAGAAACAGCGAAGTTCCTTATGGATTTGGCCAGCAGAACAATAACCGATGATAGTCCAGTGTGGCTTGGTGTGTCTCAAGAAGAGACAGTAAACAATTCTGGCTTTTATTAATCTTTGGGAACTTCTCAACCACAAACAGTAGAAAATGGTAAAGTAGCAATGAAAAGAAGTTCTAGTTTCAAGTGGGAAATAACTGATTCACATATCTCAGGTTGAGTCTCTGTGAAATTCCTAAAGGTATGTTGAAGCACGTATCTTTGTATAATATAACGAGAAACGTATCATTGATGGAACCGTCTAGTTATAAATTAATTTAAATAATCTGGTTCTTTACATCATTAACATTTGTGTTATATTATAGTAATTTATGATTTCAGATCTCTACAGAAGATTCATATAATTTTCTGTTTAGATTGGTTAGTTATTTAGAAACTTAATATAGCTATTGTCGTGAGATTTCCTTGATATATTACAATGTTGGATTTACGTCAGTGAAATATAATACACCTCTGCGTCTAGAGCAACAAAACTTTATATTTATCCTTCTATTATAATTAATATTTATAATATAGTTATCAACTTGGTTGATTCTGTGACAATATCTATTGAACTCATTGTATGTTTGCACATCACAACAATAACAGTATTGTTGTCAAAGTTGACTTTATTGAAAACATCATTGTTTGAACAATAAACAAATGTGTATTTTTTTACAGCCGATGTTTCCTACTGTGTTAAAGACACCTGTTATAATGTGTATCCAACAGCCTTAACGAATATCGAAGCTGTTTACATGTTCTGTGAACTTATAGGGGGGAAGAGCTGCTATCCCCCAAACTCCTGAACTGGCTAAACAGGTGGCTACGTATTTGGAAAAGATGTATTTAATTGCTGCCACTTGAGTTTTTTTGAATGGCACTCTTCTGACGGACGAAAACCAAAACGTAATCGGTAATAGTGACGACTGGCCTTTCATAACACCACCGCTAAACAAGGACTTGAAGTGTGTTTTGCTCCTGAGGGGATATTTTTTTTCAACGTACTTGTGACACAAATAGATTTTTTCCCATGTGTGAGACTAAAACTTCAGGTGAAAGTTAGTTTTCTGTCTTAATGATACGTGTTGTTTTGAATAACATTTAAGTTCATAATTATGTATCACTGAAGACTGTTAGTTTGTCTTCTTGCTATTTTTGGGACTTATTTTAAATTATTTTCAAATACAACAATTTTGATAATCTTACGTTTTAATAAGTGTTTCTATATGAAAATAAAGTGTAACCACAGATATGTAATAAATACTTCACATGACCAACAAGATAAAGTATATATAACAATGTTAAAAATATAAGGAATTATAAATAAATATATAAACACAAAAGTAGGAAAATATTAGAAACAAAAATAATTTTGTTAGGGGAACAATAAGTTCACAGTTAATGACTGTAATACTTAAACTAGAAATTAATCAAGAATATATTTTCTTAACTTATCCATTCGTGTTACCAAATCAGATATTTGAAGTTTTTTGTTTATAATTAAGCCTGAAAGTACGAAATAGGCTTTCGGTGTTCTACCAACCACTGGTATCAAAACCCATTTTCTAATTTTTTAAGTTCTCAGACATGTCGCTTTGCCAGTGGAGAAGGACGTGTCCGGGAACGAAATTTTTGTTCTAAGTTTTGTTTCTCCTAGGTTATCCGCAGTTTATGTGATTTGTAATACGCATGTTTGGCTTATGGTTATACCTATAAATATTTCAAAGAAAACAAAATCGTCAGTTAATATTCCAAAACACGTAACAAATTTAATAATACTCCTTTAAAATTAATATTTACTCCTATGTTTCCAGAGTGGAAGAGTTTTATCTTATTTAATTTTTTTCTAATAATTAAGAAAATAAACAATTTTTTTTTTGAAATGATGGTTTTAAAATAACTAGGGCTAGGCCTAACTAACTTTGGGAGTGAAGAGCCTGCAGTAGTGGCTAAAATGGGATTTGAAAGAGGTGTAACTCCATTTTGTTATCCACTTTGACATTCAAACCAGAAGGCCAGGAATAGTAATGGTGCGAATCTTCAAGCGTCTGAACTTTGTTTCGTACTGTTCAGTCCCAGTTTAACCCCTGGTCAGAGATTCGATACGTGAGGACGCTTACTAGAGTACACACTGTCAACACTGCAGGTGCGTTGTAAAAGTAAAGTTAATCACCCTTTTTTCTTTTTTTTGATATTTTGTTCAAAACAGGCTGTTGAGGCACTTGTGGCACAAAATATTGGTAGAACAATTACCGTCTGTTAGGCACTAGCTACAAATAGTAATGGCTATAACTGACCATTTTATTCCGGTGACACACTAATAATCTTCAAGTCTTGCAACACGAAAACCTGGGGATCGATGCACGTGACCTACACATCGCCCGAAGCCACTCTGCACGTTTGTGCAAAATTGACCAAACCAAATTGGCTGCTTATTCCTCATGTAAATAAACGACCGTTCAGATTTTATTTTACAGTTACAGAAGTTAAGCTAGATGTGTTTTTAATTATTCTAACTTTAAAGTATAAATAGTTTAAAGTTGTAACAATGGGGATCAAATGATTAATTAATTATTTCATGAATTATGTTGAAGATGAAGAAAATGACAAAACTTCAAAGGTAGTGGAAAACGTAAAGGTCGTTGTTGTGGAAAAGGCGAGAAGGGTTGGGGACGTCGATGTAAAAGTTGGAAATAAATTGTTGTTGTGTCAAGTACTGAGAGAATTACTCCTCTGGTAAGGACTTGTATTATATTATAGATAAATATTCAAACTAAGATTCGATTCTTTCAAGTTTTGAAAAACAACTTTAGTAATCGAATGTTGGTTCATATTATTATGATACATTTTAATAAGTTCCATATCTGATGTGTCACACAACAAAGTTTTGTAGTTAACAATAAGCAGTTAGATTGTTTATTATTTGGCTGTTTACTTAACAACAAATGGTCTTGAAACAATATTTCGTTAATATTAAATATATTTTCTTTAAGTATTAGAAACTGTTTTATTGTCTACTAATTTAACAATCGTATTTCCTAATCAATGTAATTTTTTTACGTATTGAATATAGACAAGTTAAGATGTCACACAAACCTAATGATGAACTATTACAAAATGTAGCAAAACCTGTTTTAGTTCCTGCTCAGTGAAACTATATTTAATCTACTTATTTTTTTCAGTGTATTATGTATGCAGTTAACGGCATCCACTAAACTACAGATTTTATACTCACGTATTGTTATGATAATCTAACATCACATCAACTGATTTATAGAAGTCACTGAAATCCCAGTTATTCTTTTTTTTGGAGGCGGAAATTGTCTGTCAACTTTTAATGTTTAATAAAAGCGTTTTAAAAATTATTATTTTGTGTTGTCATGTTTTAATTTATTACAAATATCTGCTCATGTGTTTTTAAAGAAACATTTTCGTGCCTTCATTGTAATTATATTGGAACAACCTCTGTAGAGCGGTAAAAATATTCATGGTAATAGCACACATTAACTGAACAATCCCTTCGATGTAATTTCACTTAAGGTTTGAATTCTCTCTGTTAGGCCTAAATTAGAAAACATTGCTTCATTATTTAAGCGGCATCAATATGAATTTATTTGTAAATTCCAAAACGTGTACAAATTATTTACAGAAATTTAGTGGAGTCGTCTCTTACACAGTTTGTAAAAAAAATTTTTTTTTGTCAGGAATGATTATAAAATGTTTTTGTGTTTTTAATTAGATGCTGAAGAATAACATTATTGTTTATTTTGTTTTCTATTTTGAATATCGCACAAAGTTACACAAGGGCTACCTGCGTTAGCTCTCCCTGTTTAGCACTGTCAGACTAGAAGGAAGGCAGCTAGTCATCACCACAAACTGCCAAATCTTGGCTACTCTACCAATACATAGTGGGATTTATCGTTACTTTGTAACGTTCTCACAAATGAAAGGGCGAGCATATTAAAAACATAGTTAGATGGTTAGTGCATAACATAATGTTTAGGGAAAACAAGGGACCTATTGGTCCACCTTGGTTGTTCCGTCCTGTACAAAAAATCAAAAATAACTTTTAAAAGATATAAAAATTAAAGCAAAATACTATCACTTATATATCTATCTAATATTTTTTAACTCACTCAAACTTATTACCCACAACTTAGCTCAAGACGGCGCTTCTTGCCTAAATCTCAGTTTGTCTCACCTGGTTCCATAATTCTCGTTGTTAGATATGAAAATGTAGATGCATCAACGATATCAGTTTTTTAAAGATTTTAGGACTTAAATCACCTTTAATTGTTCTGTTTTCAAGAGAAAACAATTTTGAGGATCTTATACCCCACTCATATGAAAACTTATCTATCCCAGATACCATTTTAGTAACCCTCTTCTGAACCAACAGTTATATGTTTTCCTAAGGTAAGGAAAAACAAGACTGAACACAATACTCCAAACGTGGCCAAACCAGTGGCTTGTACAATGAAATTATAACTTCATTCAACTTGTATTAAATATTTTTGAAGATACAACCTAAAATATTATTTGTCTTAACACTAGCAACACATATAGAGATAAGTTTCTTTGAAAGCCTTTTATGTGACACTTTGTCAAATGCTTTGCAAAAATCCAAATAGACCAAATCTACATCCATAAAAAATATTTTAATACGGGCGTAGACAAAGGTTTAAATCAAATATAAACATTGTAAAGATATTTCTAGTTGTTACTTTCCGATCGAGAAGATCTAGGAATCAGCAAATATATTTCAAATGTTTCGGTTAATCTACTAAATTTAAGTTTATAGAAATGACGTATAATTGTAGTTAGTAAGTTTCACTCTCTTGACAACACGTGTAAACTGCTGCATGACTAAATATCACATTCTCATTGGCTTTTCTTGATACTGGAGATCTGGACACTTTTCTGTCATTTGTAATTTTGCTTGTTGTTTTGCTTACGCTTGAGATCAGTGGCAGATTGTTTTTGTTTGTTTTTGAATTTCGCACAAAGCTACTCGAGGGCTATCTGTGCTAGCCGTCCCTAATTTGGCAGTGTAAGAGGGAAGGCAGCTAGTCATCACCACCCACCGCCATCTCTTGGGCTACTCTTTTACCAACGAATAGTGGGATTGACCGTCACATTATAACGCCCCCACGGCTGAAAGGGCGAGCATGTTTGGCGCGACGGGGATGCGAACCCGCGACCTTCAGTTTACGAGTCACACGCCTTAACACGCTTGGCCATGCCAGGCCCATCAGTGGCAGTCTTGACTTTATCCTGAAGGCTTCATTAACAAAGATACTTAACATCAGTATTATTGAATTTTGGTGTTCTACTCCTTCCTTTCGTATTTTGAAATTTACCTCTCGCGATATAGGGTGTGACTGACGACGTTTGGAGGGGGGCATTTCAAGTCTTCAACAATTTTTCGGGGTGTCCAACTCGAATCATGTACTGCTATGCTGCGAACTTTCAGCTCCGGTGACAATTCTCTACGTTTGTTGGTCCGTGATTATTTCAAATAACAATAAAATTTAATACATATTGTGTAAAATACTCTTTTTATCAAGGTATATTTGTGTAGTGACATTTAAATTGATTTATTCTAGAATATACATTTACCTTGGGCTAGCTTCTTTCTGTATGATTAAGACACTATATGGAGGTACCATGACACTTACTTCAGACTCATAATTTGATCAGCATATTCATTCAAGCATATCTCTTATGACATGCATTTGGTACAATGATATGAGAATTCTAAAGAATAATAAGTATTCTTACCCTGACTCATTCAGTTGTCAGCAGGGATCAGTGAAACATTACCACAGTATTGAAGTTTACATTCAGTGGTGTGATGTAGAATGATTCCCATGAATTGGAAAGAATGACAAAATGTTCTCTTGTCCCAAGACTTTAATACAGTACTGTAGTATGATTTGTATCCTAAGAAAATTTGTTTCTATTTCCTAAAATATTTCGCTGTGTTAAACAAGATAATTTAATTCGTAAAATAATATGACTTATCCTTCCTACTTCCTGTTAAGTATACAAGGAAGGTCTTCTTATATATAAGTCAGACTACTTTATATTATTCAACACAGAAATATAATAAATATAGCGAGAGCCTCACCCAATCACATATCTACAATCCTCTATGATACCCAATCACATATCTACAATCCTCTATGATACCCAATCACGTAGATACGATACTCTATCATACCCAATCACATAGCTACATTGGACTTACAACAGAGTTTGATTCAATATTGTGGACAGAGTTAAAACAAAACAATGTGTAGACGACATCTAAAACATAATGTTACGCCACAGAATACTTTGTATTCAACAGTTGTTCATAAAACAATTACATTACATTAATTATGTAACGGGTTATCATTCTCGTTACTTTCTTGAGAACATTCTCAAACGAAAACATGTGAAACCTCTTGAAGGGTTGCATCTGTTAACGATAAAGATGAACTGTTCGTGTTAGTCTTTAAACAAACAGTAATTTCTATTAAAGTTAACTTTACTTTAACAACGTTAAGCAGCCATGATATACAGTGAAATATCATGACAATGTGTTTGTTTGTTGGTAACTACAAAACCAAATATTAAAAGCTGACAAACATCATGCCGCCTGCAAAAAAGAATAATATAATTCAGTGGCATCTTTAAACCACGTCTTTCTTTTATAAAACTGTACAATCTGCTGTCCGTGCTCTACCCACCACGGGTATCGATATCCGGTTTTTAGTATTGTAACTCGGCACACAACATATATCACTTAAACAAGGAGAACCACAGTGTTTTATTTAAAACAAAAATGACACATAGACGGAAAATAGATGCTGCTAAGAGACAAAGAATTCGAAATGAAAGGATACAAAGCTTCCAAAAATGTTAGAAACAAATTATAACTTTGAGTTGTACAGTGGGAAGTACATAATTTTAAACTAGAACTACTCGTATCAAGTGTATTGATATAAAGTGTTGTTTTCTGAATAGTGTTTTATTTATATGTACCACCAATAATCTCTGTCTATGCCTTTTTTCAATTAATCATAAAACATACATGTAGTTCTCTCTGTTTTCTAGTTTATTTAAGTAATAAATATATGTATAATGTAGTTAGCATTATATCTATAATGTAATATTGAAACAATAGTGAAAAACAATAATATTTTATGTAATGTTAGACGAACATTACAGTAGACTCGACAAATGAAGCATTACAATTACAAGCAATTTGCTGTATATAGAATCCCTGGATAAATTGTATTTATATGTGCAGTTTAAAGGTCGTTTTTCTAACTTTCTAATAAGTAATATTAAATTATCTTATACCTCAAAATACAAAATAAATTAATTTTGAAGGAGTTTATATGTAAAGAAATACTATTCGCTTTATCAGAACAACTAATTGCGAATTACTCATTTCGTTATAAAATGTTTGTTGTAGTCGTTAATAATTTATGTTTTCACATATATTATCTACTAAAAGTTCCAAACGTTTATGATGATGACTTTAGCTGATGATCGTTCAGTGCAAATAACTCGAGGAAACTTTCCCAAAACATCAACAACCCTGCCTCTCTAGAGGATTATATCACATGTAGCGGATCACGTTGCTACTGCTTTGAGTAAATGAAACAAAAAACTAAATTTTGATTGTAGGTTCAATAACAAAGTTACATATTCATGCGATTCTTTTATTTTTTTTAGCAATATTTTATGAAGCCCCTATTTTTTTCTCTTTCTAAAACATAATTTCTAAGTTTAAAATAATAGTAGAAATATTCATTTATTGAATCTAAAGCCGTACATTAGAAATACGTATTTACAACGGTGTTCTAAAATGATTATGAAAACACGAAAAGTTCCTCATGAAAAGCATGAGTAGATAGATATTCGTAATAAATTAAAACACGACCTTAAAAGTATTTTTTTGAAATGCTTTTATTAAACATTAAAAGTTCACAAACAAACTTGTCTCAAAAGAGGGAAGAGG
>NC_134837.1:273377549-273416904 GCF_004210375.1 Tachypleus tridentatus
CAGAATCCTTAATACCTCATTGATAGAATATAATACTAGTTATTATATTTATAGTTATCTACCAGCAAAGACCTCTTCTTGCCATTGGAATACCAAACATGGATGTGGGATGGGCTAAGAGGGAACAGATGACGATATTATAGGTGTGACATTACTCATTTTCATTTAACATATTATTTTGTTATAATACGTTGGCAGACAAAGGTTTATATCTTTGACTGTCAATTATTAACCTATATTGTACTTCCTTACAGAAGATGATTTTGTTCAGAATTACAGAGTTCCATCCTTTGACGGGTGAAATTAAAACTAGATTCTAACAAAGAATAGGAAATAGTGCATCTGTTTGTTTCGTGGAAAAAAAATAAAGAACAATAAAAATACATGAAGGTACCAATACTAAAAGAAAGACATGCTATTTTCAAGAATCATGCCAATATGGCATTAGATTGAAGTTCTAATACCTCTTTTGTCTTTCTTATGTCATCTGGTATCACTTTGTCAATGTGCAATGAAGAGATGGCTGAGAGGTGGAAACAAACAATTAGAGTCAGCTTTACATATCAAACAACATAAGAATAGAACAATAGCAAACTGGAATCGGAAGCGACGTTATTCTGTATTATATAACAAGGTGAAGTATGCAATTAGGTGAAACAAGTTTTCATATCATAACAAACGACCTTATCTTACATAACACAAGCGAAATATGAAAAGTATTCTTAATATCATACCATATTGTTTTATATAACAAGGTGAAGCATATGATTTACAGGGACAAGCAGATAAATAAAAGGAACCTATGAAATTAACGCTTCTTCAGCGACGTCAGTTACTTAATACAGTTATTTAGCATACGAATGGTAATATCTGTTTAAATTTAACATTATCCTAACAAGGTCAGTTATTCATGTTATTTAATAAACGAGCACTACTTTCTGTTTCAAGTTAGTACAACATCAGTCATTCTCAAGTATTACATTACAATGAGACTGTCAGTATTTTGTAACAAATATTTTAACTGGAACACATATGTGTTTTATGTAACAAGAACGTAACAGTTCTATCGTTACGTACAAATATAACTGAAAATTAACAATATATCAAACAACGTCAGTTATCATGTTACCAAGTGGAATAAAGTAGTTTTGATTAACCTTAACGTTTGTTCAGGTGCGTCAGTTAATTAACATAGAATCATCTCATTAAGTAATAATAATACATCTTAATTTACTTATCATTAAAAATTAGCCTATAGTGTGTTCACCAACAAAACAACATTTTTATCGAACTGGATGTTAAAATATCAGTGATAAAGTAGAATGGACAGCAACTACCTATTGTGGAGACACAAGTGTAGAAAACGGCGTTTCGTAAGTCCATTCTACAAAGTTTCATCTTGAATATTCTGCCTAAACAATTTATCAAGAATAACAATGAAGTTCCTGACCAACATTCTGGAATGGCTGAACACCACTGAAATATGTTCCAACTTTATCTAAGGGTTTAAATTAGATGTTCATGTTAAAAAATGACACTATTTCATGGTTTGAATGTCTAGTAAGTGTGATTATCTTCTGCGCCACCAACTTCGCATGTTTTGATACATCCCACTATAGTTTTTTTCAATAAAAAAATTTACAAAAGCTGGTTTAGGAGAGAAGTTGATTTTACAGACTAGACCACGCCCTCATACAGCTGTTCCTAATAAGTGTGACTCCTCCTACAGAAATGTATCGGTGTATCAACAGCTATATAAACCCGTGAGTTCAGTGGGTTACCAATATACAAAGAGCTGACTGAAACTCCTGTAGTACAATACTGGACCTCAGATGAAGATGGGGCAGAAGATGCGTCAAGTTATAGCTTTATATGTAAGTATACTACTGAGAGTTTCTGTGTTTATAAAAATTGTACCGTGTGTTCAAAACTACCAGGAAAACATATCATAGTGTCTTATTGTTAAGATATGTATTAGTATAATAAGATAAATAATAATAGATAGAATAAGAAATATGTACTAAGTTTTATTTTTAAAACAATGATAAAACGAACCACAGCCACAGATAGGCTTGGGTAGTTTTGTGTGTCATCACTTGTAGTTGTATCCTTTTAACTTAGTTCACCGTAGATGCAATAATAACAACATTTGGGGTCCTCATGATTATATAGTTGCTGCTATGTCCAATCTTAACTGGAATACAGGCACAAAATACTATTGAAGAAATACAGGCAAGTTTGGAAAGTAAGTATAATTGTTCTTATAGAGAAATGATATGTATATAGTAAAGATGCTTTTTATATGGAATTAAAATGAACGACATTCTTATATTGTTATTTACACGGTAATATACATCTCATATCATAAGGAATGAAACATGAACATCACAGCTATTCATATGATTTTAATGTGTCAAAATGAGATTGATTATTATTGTTTCTATGATATAACAACACTTTTAACTTGAAAGCAGCTGATAAAGTCTACTGAATTCCACGGTATCTATAACAGTTGTTAGAGGATTCATTGTTTGAAGTCGTTAAACATGGTTTGTATACAGTCTTATCATATATATATTAAAGTGTTTTACCATAAAATCTATCAAGTTTCTTTTACTCTCTGCAGTTTAATGTTAACTCGTCTCAATATCTGAAGGTTAAAAATTAATACAGCATAAACAACAAAGCTGTCAATTAAACAGTTATTGATTCAGAGTTGAAGGAGAAATAAAACTTAGATAAATGATAATAAAGAATAAATTGACATGACTAAGTCAAAACTTACCTAGTTTATTTTTATGCGAAGTTTCGAGCATCCATCAGGGTGTTACAATGGCATTTGGCTAAGATATATCTATAGTTATAAGAAAAAAAACCAATGCTATTAGTGAAATTACATCACAATATGATAATGTTTACATGTTAGAAAGTGTTAGCAACAATCAAACCACAGGTTCTCCTTCTTCCAGTTATAGAGTCCTATCGTAACACGTTTTCAGGGTACATAGAGGTTTTGATATAAAAAATATGAACATTTCAAACTCTGAAACTAAGTGTACGATACATTATTTACATTTCACTACGCATTACAGACTTCAAAACAGAACCAGACTACTCTTTAACAACTCTCAAGTTGTTGATACCGCATTCCTACAAACTTGTATTTTTAGTTTTTTCATGTTTCCACTCTGTATAGTTGTGGACAGAAACAACTTGTTACAATATACAAATGAATAAAAGATTTAAAGTATCCTGGGAAACGTATAAAACCTCAACGTGTAATTTATTTAATTCCTCTAAACATATGAAAGTTAAACACAAATAGATCATAAAAATATAACCATCAACTACACAACATTTCTTCTTCCTCCAGTTACAAGAGTCCTATCGCAACACGTTTGTTAGCGAGCAGTATCTCAATATGATAATTATAATTTTAATCACATTAATTTATTTACAAGTTTTCGTAATTCTTTTATAAATAAATTTTGTACTTTTACGTTTGTTTGTTATGTGTGAATTCAAAACCTTCAGTATACACGTCTTATACATCATTATTATAGCTTAGCAGGAAGAAATGAATGGTTTTATAATATTGATTAAGATTTAAAAAATAAAAAATATTCCTTTTAGTTCATAAGTTAACAAACTGGACAAGAACGTACTTTTATATAAAATAAAGTGTAATACACGTTATTTACATATAGCTACATGTAAAAGACGTGAGAACATGAACTAGTCTTCTGTCTTCACTCTCTAGTTGTTCATAATGTTATTGATTTTTAGTCCGGTAACACTAGCATTATTTCAAAATTATGTCACTTATTGTTCCTGATTGTTTCTACTTTGTGTAGTTCTGGACTGTACTGAAACAACGTGTTACAATATAAAACGGATGGGCCTATTTTATCATCTTGGAAAATATATGTGTCACAAGTTTGCAGATTTTACGGAATGACACCGGCTACGCCTTCTGATGAAGAAACAGCGAAGTTCCTTATGGATTTGGCCAGCAGAACAATAACCGATGATAGTCCAGTGTGGCTTGGTCTGTCTCAAGAAGAGACAGTAAACAATTCGGCTTTTATTAATCTTTTGGGAACTTCTCAACCACAAACAGTAGAAAATGGTAAAGTAGCAATGAAAAGAAGTTCTAGTTTCAAGTGGGAAATAACTGATTCACATATCTCAGGTTGGAGTCTCTGTGAAATTCCTAAAGGTATGTTGAAGCACGTATCTTTGTATAATATAACGAGAAACGTATCATTGATGGAACCGTCTAGTTATAAATTAATTTAAATAATCTGGTTCTTCACATCATTAACATTTGTGTTATATTATAGTAATTTATGATTTCAGATCTCTACAGAAGATTCATATAATTTTCTGTTTAGATTGGTTAGTTATTTAGAAACTTAATATAGCTATTGTCGTGAGATTTCCTTGATATATTACAATGTTGGATTTACGTCAGTGAAATATAATACACCTCTGCGTCTAGAGCAACAAAACTTTATATTTATCCTTCTATTATAATTAATATTTATAATATAGTTATCAACTTGGTTGATTCTGTGACAATATCTATTGAACTCATTGTATGTTTGCACATCACAACAATAACAGTATTGTTGTCAAAGTTGACTTTATTGAAAACATCATTGTTTGAACAATAAACAAATGTGTATTTTTTACAGCCGATGTTTCCTACTGTGTTAACGACACCTGTTATAATGTGTATCCAACATCCTTAACGAATATCGAAGCTGTTTACATGTTCTGTGAACTTATAGGGGGGGAAGAGCTGCTATCCCCCCAAACTCCTGAACTGGCTAAACAGGTGGCTACGTATTTGGAAAAGACGTATTTAATTGCTGCCACTGGAGTTTTTTTGAATGGCACTCTTCTGACGGACGAAAACCAAAACGTAATCGGTAATAGTGACGACTGGCCTTTCATAACACCACCGCGAAACAAGGACTTGAAGTGTGTTATGCTCCTGAGGGGATATTTTTTTCAAAGTACTTGTGACACAAATAGATTTTTTCCCATGTGTGAGACTAAAACTTCAGGTGAAACTTAGTTTTCTGTCTTAATGATACGTGTTGTTTTGAATAACATTTAAGTTCATAATTATGTATCACTGAAGACTGTTAGTTTGTCTTCTTGCTATTTTTGGGACTTATTTTAAATTATTTTCAAATACAACAATTTTGATAATCTTACGTTTTAATAAGTGTTTGTATATGAAAATAAAGTGTAACCACAGATATGTAATAAATACTTCACATGACCAACAAGATAAAGTATATATAACAATGTTAAAAATATAAGGAATTATAAATAAATATATAAACACAGAAAGTAGGAAAATATTAGAAACAAAAAATAATTTTTTGTTAAGGAACAATAAGTTCAGAATTAATGACTGTAATACTTAAACTAGAAATTAATCAAGGATATATTTCTCTTAACTTATCCATTCGTGTTACCAAATCAGA
This sequence comes from Tachypleus tridentatus, assembly GCF_004210375.1. Taxonomy (NCBI): domain Eukaryota; kingdom Metazoa; phylum Arthropoda; class Merostomata; order Xiphosura; family Limulidae; genus Tachypleus; species Tachypleus tridentatus. Next base: position 273,383,051 of record NC_134837.1, read on the forward strand.
TATTTGAAGTTTTTTGTTTATAATTAAGCCTGAAAGTACGAAATAGGCTTTCGGTGTTCTACCAACCACTGGTATCAAAACCCATTTTCTAATTTTTTAAGTTCTCAGACATGTCGCTTTGCCAGTGGAGAAGGACGTGTCCGGGAACGAAATTTTTGTTCTAAGTTTTGTTTCTCCTAGGTTATCCGCAGTTTATGTGATTTGTAATACGCATGTTTGGCTTATGGTTATACCTATAAATATTTCAAAGAGAACAAAATCGTCAGTTAATATTCCAAAACACGTAACAAATTTAATAATACTCCTTTAAAAATTAATATTTACTCCTATGTTTCCAGAATGGAAGAGTTTTATCTTATTTAATTTTTTTCTAATAATTAACAAAATAAACATTTTTTTGAAATGATGGTTTTAAAATAACTAGGACTAGGCCTAACTAACTTTGGGAGTGAAGAGCCTGCAGTAGTGGCTAAAATGGAATTTGAAAGAGGTGTAACTCCATTTTGTTATCCACTTTGACATTCAAACCAGAAGGCCAGGAATAGTAATGGTGCGAATCTTCAAGAGTCTGAACTTTGTTTCGGACTTTTCAGTCCCAGTTTAACCCTGGTCAGAGATTCGATACGTGAGGACGCGCTACTAGAGTACACACTGTCAACACTGCAGGTGCGTTGTAAAAGTAAAAGTCAATCACCCTTTTTTTCTTTTTTTGATATTTTTGTTCAAAACAGGCTGTTGAGGCACTTGTGACACAAAATATTGGTAGAACAATTACCGTCTGTTAGGCACTAGCTACGAATAGTAATGGCTATAACTGACCGTTTTATTCCGGTGACACACTAATAACCTTCAAGTCTTGCAACACGAAAACCTGGGGATCGATGCACGTGACCTACACATCGCCCAAAGCCACTCTGCACGTTTGTGCAAAAGTGACCAAACCAAATTGGCTGCTTATTCCTCATGTAAATAAACGACCGTTCAGATTTTATTTTACAGTTACAGAAGTTAAGCTAGATGTGTTTTTAATTATTCTAACATTAAAGTATAAATATTTTAGAGTTGTAACAATGGGGATCAAATGATTAATTAATTATTTCATGAATTATGTTGAAGATGAAGAAAATGACAAAAACTTCAAAGGTTGTGGAAAACGTAAAGGTCGTTGTTGTGGAAAAGGCGAGAAGGGTTGGGGACGTCGATGTAAAAGTTGGAAATAAAATGTTGTTGTGTCAAGTACTGAGAGAATTACTCCTCTGGTAAGGACTTGTATTATATTATAGATAAATATTCAAACTAAGATTCGATTCTTTTAAGTTTTGAAAAACAACTTTAGTAATCGAATGTTGGTTCATATTATTATGATACATTTTAATAAGTTCCATATCTGATGTGTCACACAACAAAGTTTTGTAGTTAACAATAAGCAGTTAGATTGTTTATTATTTGGCTGTTTACTTAACAACAAATGGTCTTGAAACAATATTTCGTTAATATTAAATATATTTTCTTTAAGTATTAGAAACTGTTTTATTGTCTACTAATTTAACAATCGTATTTCCTAATCAATGTAATTTTTTTACGTATTGAATATAGACAAGTTAAGATGTCACACAAACCTAATGATGAACTATTACAAAATGTAGCAAAACCTGTTTTAGTTCCTGCTCAGTGAAACTATATTTAATCTACTTATTTTTTCAGTGTATTATGTATGCAGTTAACGGCATCCACTAAACTACAGATTTTATACTCACGTATTGTTATGATAAGCTAACATCAGATCAACTGATTTATAGAAGTCACTGAAATCCCAGTTATTCTTCTTTGGAGGCGGGAAATTGTCTGTCAACTTTTAATGTTTAATAAAAGCGTTTTAAAAATTATTATTTTGTGTTGTCATGTTTTAATTTATTACAAATATCTGCTCATGTGTTTCTAAAGAAACATTTTATATTGGAACAACCTCTGTAGAGCGGTAAAAATATTCATGGTAATAGCACACATTAACTGAACAATCCCTTCGATGTAATTTCCCTTAAGGTTTGAATTCTCTCTGTTAGGCCTAAATTAGAAAACATTGCTTCATTATTTAAGCGGCATCAATATGAATTTATTTGTAAATTCCAAAACGTGTACAAATTATTTACAGAAATTTAGTGGAGTCGTCTCTTACACAGTTTGTAAAATAATTTTTATGTTAGGAAAGATCATAAAATGTTTTTGTTTTTTTAATTAGATGCTGAAGAATAACATTATTGTTTATTTTGTTTTCTATTTTGAATATCGCACAAAGTTACACAAGGGCTACCTGCGTTAGCTCTCCCCTGTTTAGCACTGTCAGACTAGAAGGAAGGCAGCTAGTCATCACCACAAACTGCCAAATCTTGGCTACTCTTACCAATACATAGTGGGATTTACCGTTACTTTATAACGTCCTCACAAATGAAAGGGCGAGCATATTAAAAACATAGTTAGATGGTTAGTGCATAACATAATGTTTAGGGAAAACAAGGGACCTATTGGTCCACCTTGGTTGTTCCGTCCTGTACAAAAAATCAAAAATAACTTTTAAAAGATATAAAAATTAAAGCAAAATACTATCATTTATATATCTATCTAATATTTCTTAACTCACTCAAATTTACTACTTCCACAACTTAGCTGAAGACGGCGCTGCCTTGCCTAAATCTCAGTTTGTCTCACCTAGTTCCATAATTCTCGTTGTTAGATATGAAAAATGTAGATGCATCAACAATATCAGTTTTTTAAAGATTTTAGGTCTTAAATCACCTCCAATTGTTCTGTTTTCAAGAGAAAACAATTTTGAGTATCTTATACCCCAACATATGAAAACTTATCTATCCCAGATACCATTTTAGTAACCCTCTTCTGAACCAACAGTTATATGTTTTCCCTAAGGTAAGGAAAACAAGACTGAACACAATACTCCAAACGTGGCCAAACCAGTGGCTTGTACAATGAAATTATAACTTCATTCAACTTGTATTAAATATTTTTGAAGATACAACCTAAAATATTATTTGTCTTAACACTAGCAACTCATATAGAGATAAGTTTCTTTAAAAGCCTTTTATGTGACACTTTGTTAAATGCTTTGCGAAAATCCAAATAGACCAAATCTACATCCATAAAAAAATATTTTAATACGGGCGTAGACAAAGGTTTAAATCCAAATATAAACATTGTAAAGATATTTCTAGTTGTTACTTTCCGATCGAGAAGATCTAGGAATCAGCAAATATATTTCAAATGTTTAGGTTAATCTACTAAATTTAAGTTTATAGAAATGACGTATAATTGTAGTTAGTAAGTTTCACTCTCTTGACAACACGTGTAAACTGCTGCATGAGTAAATATCACATTCTCATTGGCTCTTCTTGATACTGGAGATCTGGACACTTTTCTGTCATTTGGTACATGGTTGTTTAGCTTACGCTTGAGATCAGTGGCAGTTTGTTTTGTTTGTTTTTGAATTTCGCACAAAGCTACTCGAGGGCTATCTGTGCTAGCCGTCCCTAATTTGGCAGTGTAAGAGGGAAGGCAGCTAGTCATCACCACCCACCGCCAACTCTTGGGCTACTCTTTTACCAACGAATAGTGGGATTGGGCGTTATAATGTGACGGCTGAAAGGGCGAGCATGTTTGGCGCGACGGGAATCGAACCCGCGACCCTCAGATTACACGCCTTAACACGCTTGGCCATGCCAGGCCCATCAGTGGCAGTCTTGCTTTTATCCTGAAGGCTTCATTAACAAAGATACTTAACATCAGTATTATTGAATTTTGGTGTTCTACTCCTTCCTTTCGTATTTTGAAATTTACCTCTCGCGATATAGGGTGTGACTGACGACGTTTGGAGGGGGGCATTTCAAGTCTGCAACAATTTTTCGGGGTGTCCAACTCGAATCATGTAATGCAATGTTGCGAACTCTCAGCTCCGGTGACAATTCTCTACGTTTGTTGGTCCGTGATTATTTCAAATAACAACAAAATTTAATACATATTGTGTAAAATACTCTTTTATCAAGGTATATTTGTGTAGTGACATTTAAATTGATTTATTCTAGAATATACAGGTACCTTGGGCTAGCTTCTTTCTGTATGATTAAGACACTATATGGAGGTACCATGACACTTACTTCAGACTCATAATTTGATCAGCATATTCATTCAAGCATATCTCTTATGACATGCATTTGGTACAATGATATGAGAATTCTAAAGAATAATAAGTATTCTTACCCTGACTCATTCAGTTGTCAGCAGGGATCAGTGAAACATTACCACAGTATTGAAGTTTACATTCAGTGGTGTGATGTAGAATATTCCCATAAATTGGAAAGAATGACAAAATGTTCTCTTGTCCTAAGACTTTAATACAGTACTGTAGTATGATTTGTATCCTAAGAAAATTTGTTTCTATTTCCTAAAATATTTCGCTGTGTTAAACAAGATAATTTAATTCGTAAAATAATATGACTTATCCTTCCTACTTCCTGTTAAGTAAACAAGGAAGGTCTTCTTAGATATAAGTCAGACTACTTTATATTATTCAACACAGAAATATAGTAAATATAGCGAGAGCCTCACCCAATCACATATCTACAATCCTCTATGGTACCCAATCACGTAGCTAAAATCCTCTATGATACCCAATCACGTAGATACGATACTCTATCATACCCAATCACAAAGCTACATTGGACTTACAACAGAGTTTGATTCAATATTGTGGACAGAGTTAAAACAAAACAATGTGTAGACGACATCTAAAACATAATGTTACGCCACAGAATACTTTGTATTCAACAGTTGTTCATAAAACAATTACATTACATTAATTATGTAACGGGTTATCATTCTCGTTACTTTCTTGAGAACATTCTCAAACGAAAACATGTGAAACCTCTTGAAGAGTTGCATCTGTTAACGATAAAGATGAACTGTTCGTGTTAGTCTTTAAACAAACAATAATTTCTATTTAAAGTTAACTTTACTTTAACAACGTTAAGCAGCCATGATATACAGTGAAATATCATGACAATGTGTTTGTTTGTTGGTAACTACAAAACCAAATATTAAAAGCTGACAAACATCATGCCGCCTGCAAAGAAGAATAATATAATTCAGTGGCATCTTTAAACCACGTCTTTCTTTTATAAAACTATACAATCGGCTGTCCGTGCTCTACCAACCACGGGTATCGATATCCGGTTTTAGTATTGTAAGTCGGCACACAACATATATCACTTAAACAAGGAGAACCACAGTGTTTTATTTAAACCAAAATGACACATAGACTGAAAATAGATGCTGCTAAGAGACAAAGAATTCGATATGAAAGGATACAAAGCTTCCAAAAATGTTAGAAACAAATTATAACTTTGAGTTGTACAATGGAGTACATAATTTTTAAACTAGAACTACTCGTATCAAGTGTATTGATATAAAGTGTTGTTTTCTGAATAGTGTTTTACTTATATGTACCACCAATAATCTCTGTCTATGCCTTTTTTCAATTAATCATAAAACATATTGTAGTTTCTCTGTTTTATAGTTTATTTAAGTAATAAATATATGTATAATGTAGTTAGCATTATATCTATAATGTAATATTGAAACAATAGTGAAACAACAATAATATTTTATGTATTGTTAGACGAACATTACAGTAGACTCGACAAATGAAGCATTACAATTACAAGCAATTTGCTGTATATAGAATCCCTGGATAAATTGTATTTATATGTGACGTTTAAAGGTCGTTTTTTTCTAACTTTCTAATAAGTAATATTAAATTATCTTATACTCAAAATACAAAATAAATTAATTTTTGAAGTGGTTTATATGTAAAGAAATACTATTCGCTTTATCAGAACAATTAATTGCGAATTACTCATTTCTCGTTATAAAAAGTTTGTTGTAGTCGTTAATAATTTATGTTTTCACATATATTATCTACTAAAAGTTCCAAACGTTTATGACAATGACTTTAGCTGATGATCGTTCAGTGCAAATAACTCGAGGAAACTTTCCCAAAAACATCAACAACCCTGCCCTCTAGAGGATTATATCACATGTACGGTTCACGTTGCTACTGCTTTGAGCAACAGAAACAAAAACTAAATTTTGATTGTAGGTTCAATAACAAGTTACAATTCATGCGACTTTTTATTTTTTTAGCAATATTTTATGAAGCCCTCATTTTTTTTCTTTCTAAAACATAATTTCTAAGTTTAAAATAATAATAGAAATATTCATTTATTGAATCTAAAGTCGTACATTAGAAAATACGTAATTTACAACGGTGTTCTAAAACATTATGAAAACACGAAAAGTTCCTCAAGAAAAGCATGAGTGGATAGATATTCGTAATAAATTAAAACACGACCTTAAAAATATTTTTTGAAATGCTTTTATTAAACATAAATAGTTGACATACAAACTCTTGTCTTTAAAGAGGAAGAGGCCCAGCATAGCTGGTTAAGGCACTCGACTCGTTATCTGAGGGTTGCGGGTTCGAAACCCTGTCATACCAAATGTGCTCGCCCTTTCAGCCGTGAGGGGTTATAATGTGACGGTCAATACCACTATTCGTTGATAAAGAGTAGCCCAAGAGCTTGCTAGCCGCCCCAATTCAGCAGTGTAAGACAAGAGAGAGGTAACTAACCATCACCACCCAATTTATAATATTTCATGGTTGGGTTTGTGTTACATCTTAAGTTATCTAATTTCAATACGTAAACATATTACATTGATTAGGAAATACGATTGTTAAATTAGTAGACAATAAAACAGTTTCTAATACTTAAAGAAAATATATTTAATATTAACGAAATTTGTTTCAAGACCATTTGTTGTTAAGTAAACAGCCAAATAATAAACAATCTAACTGCTTATTGTTAACTATAAAACTTTGTTGTGTGACACATCAGATACAGAACTTATTAAAGTTCTATACATAACATGTTTAACGACTTAAAACAATAATTCCTATAACAACTGTTATTGTGATTGTGATTGTTTTCTTATAGCAACGCCACATCGGGCTATCTGGTGAGCCCACCGAGGGAAATCGAAACCCTAATTTTAGCGTTCTAAATCTGTAGACATACCGCTGTACTAGCAAGGGGCAACAACTGTTATTCAGTGGACTTTATCAGCTGCTTTCAAGTTAAAAGTGTTAAATCATAGAAACAATAATAATCAATATCATTTTGACACATTGAAATCATATGAATAGCAGTGATGTTCATGTTTCATTCCTTATTATATGAGATATATAATTTACTGTGTAAATAACAATATAAGAATGTCGTTCATTTTCAATCCATATAAAAAGCATGTTTTATTGTATACATATCATTTCCTATTAGAACAATTACACTTGCATCCCAAACGTTCCCTTACTTCTTCAATAGTATTCTGTGCCGGTATTGGAGCTGAGATTAAACATAGCAGCAACTATATAATTGTAGGCACCAGATACATTTGGAATTTACATACGTATTGGGAACGAAACTGAAATGACACAAATACAAATGATGACACATAAAAATACCCGAATATTTATTTTATTTATATAATAATTGTTCTAACACCAGTGATAACGTAACTGAATACAGAGATAATCGGAATACGTGAGTAGTTTTAAATCGGAAGATTCTTATAACTGTTTCGTTTGTTTTTTTTTTATTTCACGCAAAGCTACACGAAGGCTATTTGCGCGAGCCTTCCCAAATTTAAAGAAGACAGCTAATCATCACTATCCACCGCCAACTCTCAGAATACTCTTTACTAACTAATATTGGAATTGAACTCAACATAAAAACACGTCTAGGTCTAAAAGGTGAGCATGTTTGGTGCAACGTGGATTCAAACCAGCGTCATGTAGATTGCGAGTCGAGCTCGCTCTTAGAGCTAAGTAAGGTTTTCTTATTTTGCCTCTTGAATTCACCTCACTAGAATAATAAATATTATACCTCACACTTTTTTATTTCTCTTAGTTTTAAATATTTTAGCAATATGACATTAGAAAGTTTTCTATGGTAACTGGAAATATTTTAACAATATGCTACAATATTGCTTTACTCTGCTAGTTCTAGATATTTCAATAATGCTTTCTCTAGAACTTGTAAATATTTTAACAATATCGCACTAGAATATTTTCCTCTGGTAACTGGAAATATTTTAACAATATGTTACAATATTGCTTTACTCTGCTAGTTCTAGATATTTCAATAATGCTTTCTCTAGAACTTGTAAATATTTTAACAATATGGCACTAGAATGTTTTCCTCTGGTAACTGGAAATATTTTAACAATATGCTACAATATTGCTTTACTCTGCTAGTTCTAAATATTGCAATAATGCTTTCTCTAGTAACTTGTAAATATTTTAACAATATGGCACTAGAATGTTTTCCTCTGGTAACTGAAATATTTTAACAATATGCTACAATATTGCTTTACTCTGCTAGTTCTAAATATTGCAGAAATGTTTTATCTTATACTGTAAATATTTTAACAATATGGCTTTACGTAGAATGTTAGTAGTCCTAGAAACCATGGTAAACACTGAACAAAATGTTTCATATTTTGTAATAAATCAGATATTTGCTATTCAAATAGATTGCAAATACAGTTATTGCTGTCAAACTGAGAAACGCATGTTATATTAAACATCCACATATGTAATGTGTTTTATGAAACAAGTTATGTGTACATCATGGACCATTTATTAGATTGGCGAACAAATTTTATATATACACCTGTAGAAAGATGTTTACATTTAACCTTTCACCTGTTACAACAAAAAAAAAATATTCATATATAATGGAAAAATATAACATCACCTTATTATAAATAGCATTTATAAACCTCTACTAGTTCATATTAGATATGCTGTACTTGGCTAGATATCCTCGTGTTCTAATGACTTTAACAATATGGCGTAATATGCTGTTAATAAGATTATTGATGTAATCTACTGTTATTTTACCCCAACTTGCCAATACAAGACGCAGAAACCCAGCTACAGCAGCTGGTTTAATGTCGTGGTAAACAGTTATTCTGTTTAGTTCTGTCCAAACTAAACATACTTGTTATGTAACTGGAAATATTTTAACAATATGTTTACAATATTGCTTTACTCTGCTAGTTCTAAATATTGCAGAAATGTTTTATCTTATACTTTTAAATATTTAACAACATGTCTCTACGTTGTTTTCTTTAGTAGTTCTAGAAACCATAATAAACACAGTTTTGAACAAAATGTTTCATATTTTGTAATAAATCAGATATTTATTATTCAAATAGATTACAAATACAGTTATTGCTGTCAAACTGAGAAACGCATGTTATATTAAACATCCACATATGTAATGTGTTTTATGAGACAAGTTATGTGTACATCATGGACCATTTATTAGATTGGCGAACAAATTTATATATACACCTGTAGAAAGATGTTTACATTTAACCTTTCACCTATCACAACAAAACATATACATATATAATGACAAAATATAACATCACCTTATTATAAATAGCATTTATAAACCTATAATAGTTCATATTAGATATTCTGTACTTGGCTAGATATCCTCGTATTCTAATGACCTCCACAATTCGTCGTAATATGCTGTTAATAAGATTATTGATGTAATCTACTGTTATTTTACCCCAACTTGCCAATACAAGACGCAGAAACCCAGCTACAGCAGCTGGTTTAATGTCGTGGTAAACAGTTGTTCTGTTTAGTTCTGTCAAAACTAAACTTGTATACTTGTTATGTATACAAGTTCTATACATAACATGTTTAACGACTTAAAACAATAATTCCTATAACAACTGTTATTGTGATTGTGATTGTTTTCTTATAGCAACGCCACATCGGGCTATCTGGTGAGCCCACCGAGGGAAATCGAAACCCTAATTTTAGCGTTCTAAATCCGTAGACATACTGCTGTACTAGCAAGGGGCAACAACTGTTATTCAGTGGACTTTATCAGCTGCTTTCAAGTTAAAAGTGTTAAATCATAGAAACAATAATAATCAATATCATTTTGACACATTGAAATCATATGAATAGCAGTGATGTTCATGTTTCATTCCTTATTATATGAGATATATAATTTACTGTGTAAATAACAATATAAGAATGTCGTTCATTTTTAATCCATATAAAAAAGCATGTTTTATTGTATACATATCATTTCTCTATTAGAACTTCTCATTTGCTAAGTTACGAGAAGAACTGACGTTTTAAGAGAATGTTAACATTAAACAAATATTACCAGTCGTGTGTTTAATAACATGATTTACTAACGCTGGTGTTTATTGCAAGAAAGTAATGCAAATTATAACCTGATATATATGTATATTATACTAGTTTTAAGGACAACTGTTTTCATAAAATATTACTTTACTTACAGTCACATCATTGTATTGTGGTTGTTTGTTGAAGTCCAAAGCTACACAATGTTTTATGTAAACTCTGCTCACGATGTGGAATCAAATTTTGCAGTTTAGTATTGCAAGTCCATAAACTGCGGATCATATTGACTATCATAGCTTTGTGATTGGGTATCGTAGAGAATCTTAGCCACGTGGTTGAGTGCTCTAAAAGATCTAAGCTACACGATTGAGTGAAATATCATATTTTATAAGCACTCTCACTTCTCTTATTAAGATCTCCTATTTGTAATGATATTAAATAAAAAACAAATAAGTCAACTATTGATTTTTATCTAGAACTTTAAATATCGCATGCTTCACCTGTTTTTATTCAAGTTTTGATTTGTTGTCCTTATTAATCATCCAGTGTGCTTGATTAATTTAAATATTCTGTAATGGTAGCATTTTGATGGTATTTGCTGTGTTGTATAACATGATACAATATGATTTTTATTCTAAGAGTGGTAGCCACTCATACTTCATATACTTCACCTGTGTTATATAAGATAACGTCATTTCTTATCCTGAAAACTTGTCAGTCATACTTCCTCTGTGTCATAAAAGATCAGGATTCACGTAGTCGTCTGATGACTAGATTTTCGCATACTAGGAGAAAACATGAGACTAAACAGGACACCAGTAAATGTGGAAACTAGTTTCTTTGATATCAGACATAAGAGATTTACTTTGTACATTTATTTTAATACACACTCTTGTTTCATTATAGTTTGTTTTTTTTTTGCCTGTGATATATATCATTGGCTGTATATTACGCAAGTCACATCTGTAGAACATTTTGAGAGTGAGCATCAACATTGTTAAACTTCCAGAAATTCGCGTCATTCGTATAAATCTGGATAGCCGGAGACAGAGAAAAAAATTATTTTGGTAAACTGAAGTTTGTCAGCTACAGGGTCGGAAACTATAATTGTTGTTAATGCCTGTTAATTGGGAAACTACAGAATTTGACGAGAAACATTTACGGATTTTGAGCATTACAAACCGTTTCACTTCACTGAATTAACTCAGGAGGTTAGTCTTTATACAAAGACATTAAATATTGTCGCCGGTGAAAACTTACGGGTACTTCAAAATTAGCCAGCCGTCAAAATACGTGCAGAGATGTATCAAAAAAACAATTAATTTGATGACCCTGAACTTCAATAGAAGATTTGGTTCCAGATCAGATATAAGACTCGGTATTGTTTGTATGTTTGTAAAACTCTTGTGTATAAACCATCATTTGTAATAACTATTGCTAATAATCGTTATTATGAATTGTATTGTTTTTATTTTTATATTAAAATTTATTGTGTTAAAATTGTGTGTATCAATCTTCTTGGTAAATATTATAAATTATATTATAAATATTATACATTTATTTAACTTCTAAATTCAACCTTACAGTTATATGAAATAGTACGACGAATACACCTATCTGAAATAAATTATATTTGTAACGTAACAGACTTCTGACAGCTTCTTTACTATGGTTTGTCACTAAGTTAAAACATCATTCTTTATTATAAAAAATACTTTAAGGTGTTATGTGTTTTATTGTAAAACATTTCTACTAAAGTTCTCTTTTCTCTCTATATTTATCTGTACGATATGTGTACGCTGCATCTCTTTTTTTATCTCTATATTTATCTGTCGTATATGTGTACGCTGCCTCTCCTTAACGACAAACGTATTTCATCTAGAAAACCATATTTGGATAATCTCCAGCTCTCAACAACTGCGAAACATATCTAGGGAACACTTGTAATATTTGAACTACATACTTATATGATGCTGTACAGAGTAAAGAATTATGCACCTGGCCAAAACCATATATTGGAATAAACAAATATGAGAGGAAAATTTAACGTTGCAATGACAACAATCATACGTTTCATGTCAGTACCGCGTTCAGTTTTACTAAGCCTCTGACTCAACGTGAGCTCCAGGTGGTCCCTACCTAGAACTAAACTTTATTACCTAACATTTTAAGCCCTGCATTTTTTATGTCTCTTAATATTCTAAACATTCAACGTTTTATCAAAATAAATAGTAGAATACGGTCACTACACTTTGATGGTTTATTTACGACACACATACTGTGAAATTTGATTTATAAGTTATTTAAACATGGACAAAATTTTTGTGTGGACTATTTTTTTGCCAGACATTAAAAAAATAAGTTGAACCATTCGTCATGGACTATTGTCATCAGTTGATAAACAAACAAAATGTATAAAATTCAGCACATTGTAGGTTTTCAATAAGGAAACACTAAGTAAATATAATAATTCTCTACTTCTTTCTAGTATATTATCATTGATAGCTGGTGATTTATGTTGTTTTTCGAGTATATTATCATTGTTAGCTGGTGATTAATGTTATCTTTCTCGTGAATGACATATTTCCTTATGGTAACCTATATTCTCACTACATACATAGGAAGATTTTACCATGCGTAACATTATACCATTCTTTATTTTGTATATCAAAATATCTCGTGTTCTCGATTATTAGCATTTAACATGTAAATCAGAAGAACTGGTCTCATTGATGCACGTGTGTTTGAAGTATGATCTAAGTATTAACATACATATTTGTAATATCAGAATTTTTTCTAGTTATTCAAGCTATCACCAACATCACCAGTCGTTAACGTTGTAGTGGTAATTGTTATAATGCACTCACTGTTTTCTACAAATTCAAATATAGTAGACATACACGAGACAATCCTGTTATATTTATGTAGATACCATAATACGAAGAAGACAACAAGTTATTTTTTAGCTCCAAGTTAATCAGTTGAACAATGTGAACATCATTCTCCAATACTTGTTCAACTGCCCATATTAAGTAATTATACTTTTCTTGTTGTGTGAGTTAGTTGCATATTTGTTTAACAGAATTAAATTGGTTTAATCCTTTCGTTCAGCACCAAGTTTCAGAATCCTTAATATTTTATTACTCATTGATAGAATATAATACTAGTATTATATTTATAGTTATTTCTACCGGCAAAGACCTCGCTATGCCATTGGAATACCAAACATGGATGTGGGATGGATTAAGAGGAACAGATGACGATATTATAGGTGTGACATTACTCATTTTCATTTAACATATTATTTTTGTTATAATACGTTGGCAGACAAGGTTTATATCTTTGACTGTCAACTTATTATTCTATTACTTTGTACTTCCTTACAGAAGATGATTTTGTTCAGAATTACAGAGTTCCATCTCTTTGACGGTGAAATTAAAACTAGATTCTAACAAAGAATAGGAAATAGTGCATCTGTTTGTTTCATGGAAAAAAAAAAAAGAACAATAAAAATACATGAAAGTACCAATACTAAAAAAAAAAGACATGCTATTTCAAAAAAATCATGCCAATATGGCATTAGATTGAAGTTCTAATACCTCTTTTGTCTTTTCTTATGTCATCTGGTGTCACTTTGTCAATGTGCAGTGAAGAAGATGGCTGAGAGGTGGAAACAAACAATTAGAGAGTCAGCTTTACATATCAAAACAACATAAGAATAGAACAATAGCAAACTGGAATCAGGAAGCTTGACGTTATTCTGTATTATGTAACAAGGTGAAGTATGCAATTAGGTGAAACAAGTTTTCATATCATAACAAACGACCTTATCTTACATAACACAAGCGAAATATGAAAAGTATTCTTAATATCATACTATATTGTTTTATATAACAAGGTGAAGCATATGATTTACAGGGACAAGCAGATAAATAAAAGGAACCTATGAAATTAACGCTTCTTCAGCGACGTCAGTTACTTAATACAGTTGTTTAGCATACGAATGGTAATATCTGTTTAAATTTAACATTATCCTAACAAGGTCAGTTATTCATGTTATTTAATAAACGAGCACTACTTTCTGTTTCAAGTTAGTACATCAGTCATTCCCAAGATATTACATTATAATGAGACTGTCAGTATTTTGTAACAAATATTTCAACTGGAACACATGTGTATTTTTATGTAACAAGAACGTAACAGTTCTATCGTTACGTACAAATATAACTGAAAATTAACAATATATCAACAACGTCAGTTATCATGTTACCAAGTAGAATAAAGTAGTTTTTTGATTAGCCTTAACGTTTGTTCAGGTGCGTCAGTTAATTAACATAGAATCATCTCATTAAGTAATGTTAATTGCATCTTAATTTTACTTATCATTAAAATTAGCCTATAGTGTGTAGGACACCTAACAAAACCTTTAACGTTTTATCGAACTGGATAGTTGTTAAAATATAAGTGTAGAATTTTTTGTAGAATGGACAGCAACTACCTATTGTGGAGACACAAGTGTAGAAAACGGCGTTTCGTAAGTCCATTCTACAAAGTTTCATCTTGAATATTCTGCCTAAACAATTTATCAAAGAATAACAATGAAGTTCCTGAACAACATTCTGGAATGGCTGAACACCACTGAAATATGTTCCAACTTTATCTAAGGGTTTAAATTAGATGTTCATGTTAAAAAATGACACTATTTCATGGTTTGAATATCTACAGTAAGTGTGATTATCTTCTGCGCCACCAACTTCCGCATGTTTTGATACATCCCACTATAGTTTTTTTCAACCAATTTAAAAGTTACGAAAGCTGTTTTAGAAGAGAAGTTGATTTTACAGACTAGACCACGCCCTCATACAGCTGTTCCTAATAAGTGTGACTCCTCCTACAGAAATGTATCGGTGTATCAACAGCAAATAAACCACGTGAGTTCAGTGGATTACCAAATACAAAAGAGCTGACTGAAACTCCTGTAGTACAATACTGGACCTCAGATGAAGATGGGGCAGAAGATGCGTCAAGTTATAGCTTTATGTGTAAGTATACTACTGAGAGTTTCTGTGTTTATAAAATATTGTACCGTGTGTTCAAAACTACCAGGGAAAACACATCATAGTGTCTTATTGTTAAGGTATGTATTAGTATAATAAGATAAATAATAGATAGAATAAGAAATATGTACTAAGTTTTATTTTTTTAAAACAATGATAAAAAAACGAACCACAGCCACAGATAGGCTTGGGTAGTTTTGTGTGTCATCACTTGTAGTTGTATCCTTTAACATAGTTCACCGTAGATGCAATAATAACATCAACTGTATTTGGTCCTCATGATTATATAGTTGCTGCTATGTCCAATCTTAACTGGAATACAGGCACAAAATACTATTGAAGAAGTACAGGCAAGTTTGGAAAGTAAGTATAATTGTTCTTATAGAGAAATGATATGTATATAGTAAAAGATTCTTTTTATATGGAATTAAAATGAACGACATTCTTATATTGTTATTTACACGGTAATTATACATCTCATATCATAAGGAATGAAACATGAACATCACAGCTATTCATATGATTTTAATGTGTCAAAATGAGATTGATTATTATTGTTTCTATGATATAACAACACTTTTAACTTGAAAGCAGCTGATAAAGTCTACTGAATTCCACGGTATCTATAACAGTTGTTAGAGGATTCATTGTTTGAAGTCGTAAACATGGTTTGTATACAGTCTTATCATATATATATTAAAGTGTTTTTACCATAAAATCTATCAAGTTTCTTTAACTACTCTGCAGTTTAATGTTAACTCCTCTCAATATCTGAAGGTTAAAAATTAATACAGCATAAACAACAAAGCTGTCAATTAAACAGTTATTGATTGAGAGTTGAAGGAGAAATAAAACTTAGATAAATGATAATAAAGAATAAATTGACATGACTAAGTCAAAACTTACCTAGTCTATTTTATGCGAAGTTTCGAGCATCCATCAGGGTGTTACAATGGCAATGGGCTAAGATATATCTATAGTTATAAGACAAAAACCAATGCTATTAGTGAAATTACATCACAATATGATAATGTTTACATGTTAGAGAAAGTGTTAGCAACAATCAAACCACAGGTTCTCCTTCTTCCAGTTATAGAGTCCTATCGTAACACGTTTTCAGGGTACATAGAGGCTTTGATATAAAAATATGAACATTTCAAACTTGGAAACTAAGTGTACGATACATTATTTACATTTCACTACGCATTACAGACTTCAAAACACGAACCAGACTACTCTTTAACAACTCTCAAGTTGTTGATACCGCATTCTACAAACTTGTATTATTTTTTTTTTCCTGTTTCCACTCTGTATAGTTGTGGACAGAAACAACTTGTTACAATATACAAATGAATAAAAGATTTAAAGTATCCTGAAACGTATAAAACCTCAACGTGTAATTTATTTAATTCCTCTAAACATATGAAAGTTAAACACAAATAGATCATAAAAATATAACCATCAACTACACAACATTTCTTCTTCTTCCTCCAGTTACAAGAGTCCTATCGCAACACGTTTGTTAGCGAGCAGTATCTCAATATGATAATTATAATTTTAATCACAAAATAAATAAATTTTGTACTTTTACGTTTGTTTGTTATGTGTGAATTCAAAACCTCAGTATACACGTCTTATACATCATTATTATAGCAGCAGGAAGAAATGAATAGTTTTGATAATATTGATTAAGATTTAAAAAATAAAAAATATTCTTTTTAGTTCATAAGTTAACAATTTTAAACTAGAACTACTGTATCAAGTGTATTGATATAAAGTGTTGTTTTCTGAATAGTGTTTTACTTATATGTACCACCAATAATCTCTGTCTATGCCTTTTTTCAATTAATCATAAAACATATTGTAGTTCTCTGTTTTCTAGTTTTATTTAAGTAATAAAATATATGTATAATGTAGTTAGCATTATATCTATAATGTAATATTGAAACAATAGTGAAACAACAATAATATTTTATGTTCTGTTAGACGAACATTACAGTAGACTCGACAAATGAAGCATTACAATTACAAGCAATTTGCTGTATATAGAATCCCTGGATAAATTGTATTTATGTGTGCAGTTTAAAGGTCGATTTTTCTAACTTTCTAATAAGTAATATTAAATTATCTTATACCAAAATACAAAATAAATTAATTTTTTTTGAAGTAGTTTATATGTAAAGAAATACTATTCGCTAAACTTTATCAGAACAATTAATTGCGAATTACTCATTTCTCGTTATAAAGTGTTTGTTGTAGTCGTTAATAATTTATGTTTTCACATATATAAGTCAACTTATGATTTTATCTAGAACTTTAAATATCGCATGCTTCACCTGTTTTTTATTCAAGTTTTGATTTGTTGTCCTTATTAATCATCCAGTGTGCTCGATTAATTTAAATATTCTGTAATGGTAGCATTTTGATGGTATTTGCTGTGTTGTATAACATGATACAATATGATTTTTATTCTAAGAGTGGTAGCCCCTCATACTTCATATACTTTACCTGTGTTATATAAGATAACGTCATTTCTTATCCTAAAAAACTTGTCAGTCATACATCCTCTGTGTCATAAAAATTCAGGATTCACGTAGTCGTCTGTTGACTAGATTTTCGCATACTAGGAGAAAACATGAGACTAAACAGGACGCCAGAAAATGTGGAAACTAGTTTCTTTGATATCAGACATAAGAGATATACTTTGTACATTTATTTTAATACACACTCTTGTTTCAATATAGTTTTATTATTTGCCTGTGATATATATCATTGGCTGTGTATTGCGCAAGTCACATCTGTAGAACATTCTTGAGAGTGAGCATCAACATTGTTAAAACTTCCAGAAATTCGCGTCATTCGAATAAAGTGGATAGCCGAGAGAAAGAAAAAATTGTGGTTAACGCCTATTTATTGGGAAACTACAGAATTTGACAAGAAACGTTTACGGATTTTAAACATTACAAACCGTTTCACTTCAATGAATTAACTCAGGAGGTTAGTATTTATACAAAGACATTAAATATTGTCGCCGGTAAAAACTTACGGGTTCTTCAAGATTAGCCAGCCGTCAAAATACGTGCACAGATGTATCAACAAACAATTAATTTGTTGTCCCTGAACTTCGATAGAAGATTTGGTCCAGATCAGATATAAGACTCGGTATTGTTTGTATGTTTGTAAAACTCTTGTGTATAAACCATCATTTGTAATAACTATTGCTAATTATCGTTATTATGAATTGTATTGTTTTAATTTTATATTAAAATTTATTGTGTTAAAATTGTGTGTATCAATCTTCTTGGCAAATATTATAAATTATATTATAAATATTATACATTTATTTAACTTCTAAATTCAACTTTACAGTTATATGAAATTGTACGACGAATACAATAAATTGAGAGTTATCTGAAATAAATTATTGTACGTAACACAGACTTCTGACAGCTTCTTTACTATGGTTTTTCGCTAACATTAAACATCATTCTTTTATTATAAAAATAATTTAAGGTGTTATGTGTTTTATTATAAAACATTTCTACTAAAGTTCTATTTTTCTCTATATTTATCTGTACGATATGTGTACGCTGCATCTCTTTTATCTCTATATTTATCTGTACGATATTTGTACGCTGCCTCTCCTTTAACGACAAACGTATTTCATCTAGAAACCCATATTCGGATAAGCTCCAGCTATCAACAACTGTGAAACGTATCTAGTTGACACTTGTAATATTTGAACTACATAATTATATAGATGCTGTACAGAGTAAAGAATTATGCACCTGGCCAAAACCATACATTGGAATAAACAAATATGAGAGGAAATAAAACTTTATTACCTAACATTTTAAGCCCTGCATTTTTATGTCTCTTAAATATTCTAAACATTCAACGTTTTATCAAAAATAATTAGTAGAATACTGTCACTACACTTTGATGGTTTATTTACGACACACATACTCGTGAAATTTGATTTATAAGTTATTTAAACATGGTGGACAAAATTTTTGCCAGACATTAAAAAAAAAAGTTGAACCATTCGTCATGGACTATTGTCATCAGTTGATAAACAAACAAAATATATAAAATTCAGCACATTGTAGGTTTTCAATAAGAAAACACTAAGTAAATATAATAATTCTCTACTTCTTCCTAGTATATTATCATTGATAGCTGGTGATTTATGTTATTTTTCGAGTATATTATCATTGTTAGCTGGTGATTTATGTTATTTTTTTCTCTCTCGTGAATGACATATTTCCGTATGGTAACCTATATTCCCACTACATACATAGGAAGATTTTACCATGCGTAACATTATACCATTCTTTGTTTTTGTATATCAAAATACTCTCGTGTTCTCGATTATTAGCGTTTAACATGTAAATCAGAAGAACTGGTCTCATTGATGCACGTGTGTTTGAAGTATGATCTAAGTATTAACATACATATTTGTAATATCAGAATTTTTCTAGTTATTCAAGCTATCACCAACATCACCAGCCGTTAACGTTGTAGTGGTAATAATTGTTATAATGCACTCACTGTTTTCACAAATTCAAATATAGTAGACATACACGAGACAATCCTGTTATATTTATGTAGATACCATAATACGAAGAAGACAACAGTTATTTTTGAGCTCCAGTTAATTAGTTGAACAATGTGAACATGATTCAACAATACTTGTTCAACTGCCCATATTAAGTAATTATACTTTTCTTGTTGTGTGAGTTAGTTGCATATTTAACAGAATTAAATTGGTTTAACCCTTTCGTTCAGCACTAAGTATCAGAATCCTTAATATTTTATTACCTCATTGATAGAATATAATACTAGTATTATATTTATAGTTATTTCTACCGGCAAAGACCTCGCTATGCCATTGGAATACCAAACATGGATGTGGGATGGGCTAAGAGGAACAGATGACGATATTATAGGTGTGACATTACTCATTTTCATTTAACATATTATTTTGTTATAATACGTTGGCAGACAAAGGTTTATATCTTTGACTGTCAACTTATTATTCTATTACCTTTTTGTACTTCCTTACAGAAGATGATTTTGTTCAGAATTACAGAGTTCCATCCTTTTGACGGGTGAAATTAAAACTAGATTCTAACAAAGAATAGGAAATAGTGCATCTGTTTGTTTCGTGGAAAAAAAATAAAGAACAATAAAAATACATGAAGGTACCAATACTGAAAAAAGAAGAGACATGCTATTTTCAAGAATCATGCCAATATGGCATTAGATTGAAGTTCTAATACCTCTTTTGTCTTTTCTTATGTCATCTGGTATCACTTTGTCAATGTGCAATGAAGAGATGGCTGAGAGGTGGAAACAAACAATTAGAGAGTCAGCTTTACATATCAAACAACATAAGAATAGAACAATAGCAAACTGGAATCGGAAGCGACGTTATTCTGTATTATATAACAAGGTGAAGTATACAATTAGGTGAAACAAGTTTTCATATCATAACAAACGACCTTATCTTACATAACACAAAAAAAGAATGAAGAAAAGTATTCTTAATATCATACCATATTGTTTTATATAACAAGGTCAAGCATATGATTTAGAGGGACAAGCAGATAAATAAAAGGAACCTATGAAATTAACGCTTCTTCAGCGACGTCAGTTACTTAATACAGAATCATCTTCAGTTATTGATGTTATTTAGCATACGAATGATAATATCTCTTTAAATTTGACATTATCCTAACAAGGTCAGTTACCATGTTATTTAATAAACGAGCACTTCTTTCCTAAACAATTTATCAAAGAATAACAATGAAGTTCCTGACCAACATTATGGAATGGCTGAACACCACTGAAATATGTTCCAACTTTATCTAAGTGTTTAAATTAGATGTTCATGTTTGATTTATTTTCAAGTTATCTTTAAAATGACACTATTTCATGGTTTGAATATCTACAGTAAGTGTGATTATCTTCTGCGCCACCAACTTACGCATGTTTTGATACATCCCACTATAGTTTTTTTCAACCAATAAAAAAATGTTACGAAAGCTGGTTTAGGAGAGAAGTTGATTTTACAGACTAGACCACGCCCTCATACAGCTGTTCCTAATAAGTGTGACTCCTCCTACAGAAATGTATCGGTGTATCAACAGCTAAATAAACCCGTGAGTTCAGTGGGTTACCATTATATAAAGAGCTGACTGAAACTGTAGTACAATACTGGACCTCAGATGAAGATGGGGCAGAAGATGCGTCAAGTTATAGCTTTATGTGTAAGTATACTACTGAGAGTTTCTGTGTTTATAAAATATTGTACCGTGTGTTCAAAACTACCAGGGAAAACACATCATAGTGTCTTATTGTTAAGATATGTATTAGTATAATAAGATAAATAATAATAGATAGAATAAGAAATATGTACTAAGTTTTATTTTTAAAACAATGATAAAACGAACCACAGCCACAGATAGGCTTGGGTAGTTTTGTGTGTCATCACTTGTAGTTGTATCCTTTTAACTTAGTTCACCGTAGATGCAATAATAACATCAACTGTATTTGGTCCTCATGATTATATAGTTGCTGCTATGTCCAATCTTAACTGGAATACAGGCACAAAATACTATTGAAGAAGTACAGGCAAGTTTGGAAAGTAAGTATAATTGTTCTTATAGAGAAATGATATGTATATAGTAAAAGATGCTTTTTTATATGGAATTAAAATTAACGACATTCTTATATTGTTACTTACACGGTAATTATACATCTCATATCATAAGGAATGAAACATGAACATCACAGCTATTCATATGACTTTAATGTGTCAAAATGAGATTGATTATTATTGTTTCTATGATATAACAACACTTTTAACTTGAAAGCAGCTGATAAAGTCTACTGAATTCCACGGTATTTATAACAGTTGTTAGAGGATTCATTGTTTGAAGTCGTTAAACATGGTTTGTATACAGTCTTATCATATATATATTAAAGTGTTTTACGATAAAATCTATCAAGTTTCTTTTACTCCTTGCAGTTTAATGTTAACTCGTCTCAATATCTGAAGGTTAAAATTAATACAGCATAAACAACAAAGCTGTCAATTAAACAGTTATTGATTGAGAGTTGAAGGAGAAATAAAACTTAGATAAATGATAATAAAGAATAAATTGACATGACTAAGTCAAAACTTACCTAGTTTATTTTATGCGAAGTTTCGAGCATCCATCAGGGTGTTACAATGGCAATGGGCTAAGATATATCTATAGTTATAAGACAAAAACCAATGCTATTAGTGAAATTACATCACAATATGATAATGTTTACATGTTAGAGAAAGTGTTAGCAACAATCAAACCACAGGTTCTCCTTCTTCCAGTTATAGAGTCCTATCGTAACACGTTTTCAGGGTACATAGAGGCTTTGATATAAAAATATGAACATTTCAAACTCTGAAACTAAGTGTACGATACATTATTTACATTTCTACGCATTACAGACTTCAAAACACGAACCAGACTACTCTTTAACAACTCTCAAGTTGTTGATACCGCATTCTACAAACTTGTATTTTATTTTTCCTGTTTCCACTCTGTATAGTTGTGGACAGAAACAACTTGTTACAATATACAAATGAATAAAAGATTTAAAGTATCCTGGGAAACGTATAAAACCTCAACGTGTAATTTATTTAATTCCTCTAAACATATGAAAGTTAAACACAAATAGATCATAAAAATATAACCATCAACTACACAACATTTCTTCTTCCTCCAGTTACAAGAGTCCTATCGCAACACGTTTGTTAGCGAGCAGTATCTCAATATGATAATTATAATTTAATCACATTAATTTATTTACAAGTTTTCGTAATTCTTTTATAAATAAATTTTGTACTTTTACGTTTGTTTGTTATGTGTGATATCAAAAACTCGAGTATACACGTCTTATACATCATTATTATAGCTTAGCAGGAAGAAATGAATGGTTTTGATAATATTGATTAAGATTTAAAAATAAAAAATATTCCTTTTAGTTCATAAGTTAACAAACTGGACAAGAACGTACTTTTATATAAAATAATGTGTACAACACGTTATTTACATATAGCTACATGTAAAAGACGTGAGAACATGAACTAGTCTTCTGTCTTCACTCTCTAGTTGTTCATAATGTTATTGATTTTAGTCCGGTAACACTAGCATTATTTCAAAATTATGTCACTTATTGTTCCTGATTGTTTCTACTTTGTGTAGTTCTGGACTGTACTGAAACAACGTGTTACAATATAAAACGGATGGACCTATTTTATCATCTTGGAAAATATATGTGTCACAAGTTTGCAACTTTTACGGAATGACACCGGCTACGCCTTCTGATGAAGAAACAGCGAAGTTCCTTATGGATTTGGCCAGCAGAACAATAACCGATGATAGTCCAGTGTGGCTTGGTCTGTCTCAAGAAGAGACAGTAAACAATTCGGCTTTTATTAATCTTTGGGGAACTTCTCAACCACAAACAGTAGAAAACGGTAAAGTAGCAATGAAAAGAAGTTCTAGTTTCAAGTGGAAATAACTGATTCACATATCTCAGGTTGAGTCTCTGTGAAATTCCTAAAGGTATGTTGAAGCACGTATCTTTGTATAATATAACGAGAAACGTATCATTGATGGAACCGTCTAGTTATAAATTAATTTAAATAATCTGGTTCTTTACATCATTAACATTTGTGTTATATTATAGTAATTTATGATTTCAGATCTCTACAGAAGATTCATATAATTTTCTGTTTAGATTGGTTAGTTATTTAGAAACTTAATATAGCTATTGTCGTGAGATTTCCTTGATATATTACAATGTTGGATTTACGTCAGTGAAATATAATACACCTCTGCGTCTAGAGCAACAAAACTTTATATTTATCCTTCTATTATAATTAATATTTATAATATAGTTATCAACTTGGTTGATTCTGTGACAATATCTATTGAACTCATTGTATGTTTGCACATCACAACAATAACAGTATTGTTGTCAAAGTTGACTTTATTGAAAACATCATTGTTTGAACAATAAACAAATGTGTATTTTTTTACAGCCGATGTTTCCTACTGTGTTAAAGACACCTGTTATAATGTGTATCCAACAGCCTTAACGAATATCGAAGCTGTTTACATGTTCTGTGAACTTATAGGGGGAAGAGCTGCTATCCCCCAAACTCCTGAACTGGCTAAACAGGTGGCTACGTATTTGGAAAAGATGTATTTAATTGCTGCCACTTGAGTTTTTTTTGAATGGCACTCTTCTGACGGACGAAAACCAAAACGTAATCGGTAATAGTGACGACTGGCCTTTCATAACACCACCGCTAAACAAGGACTTGAAGTGTGTTTTGCTCCTGAGGGGATATTTTTTCAACGTACTTGTGACACAAATAGATTTTTCCCATGTGTGAGACTAAAACTTCAGGTGAAAGTTAGTTTTCTGTCTTAATGATACGTGTTGTTTTGAATAACATTTAAGTTCATAATTATGTATCACTGAAGACTGTTAGTTTGTCTTCTTGCTATTTTTGGGACTTATTTTAAATTATTTTCAAATACAACAATTTTGATAATCTTACGTTTTAATAAGTGTTTCTATATGAAAATAAAGTGTAACCACAGATATGTAATAAATACTTCACATGACCAACAAGATAAAGTATATATAACAATGTTAAAAATATAAGGAATTATAAATAAATATATAAACACAAAAGTAGGAAAATATTAGAAACAAAAATAATTTTTTGTTATGGGAACAATAAGTTCACAGTTAATGACTGTAATACTTAAACTAGAAATTAATCAAGAATATATTTTTCTTAACTTATCCATTCGTGTTACCAAATCAGATATTTGAAGTTTTTTGTTTATAATTAAGCCTGAAAGTACGAAATAGGCTTTCGGTGTTCTACCAACCACTGGTATCAAAACCCATTTTCTAATTTTTTAAGTTCTCAGACATGTCGCTTTGCCAGTGGAGAAGGACGTGTCCGGGAACGAAATTTTTGTTCTAAGTTTTGTTTCTCCTAGGTTATCCGCAGTTTATGTGATTTGTAATACGCATGTTTGGCTTATGGTTATACCTATAAATATTTCAAAGAAAACAAAATCGTCAGTTAATATTCCAAAACACGTAACAAATTTAATAATACTCCTTTAAAAATTAATATTTACTCCTATGTTTCCAGAGTGGAAGAGTTTTATCTTATTTAATTTTTTTCTAATAATTAACAAAATAAACAATTTTTTTTTTGAAATGATGGTTTTAAAATAACTAGGGCTAGGCCTAACTAACTTTGGGAGTGAAGAGCCTGCAGTAGTGGCTAAAATGGGATTTGAAAGAGGTGTAACTCCATTTTGTTATCCACTTTGACATTCAAACCAGAAGGCCAGGAATAGTAATGGTGCGAATCTTCAAGCGTCTGAACTTTGTTTCGTACTTTTCAGTCCCAGTTTAACCCCTGGTCAGAGATTCGATACGTGAGGACGCTTACTAGAGTACACACTGTCAACACTGCAGGTGCGTTGTAAAAGTAAAAGTTAATCACCCTTTTTTTCTTTTTTTTGATATTTTTGTTCAAAACAGGCTGTTGAGGCACTTGTGGCACAAAATATTGGTAGAACAATTACCGTCTGTTAGGCACTAGCTACAAATAGTAATGGCTATAACTGACCATTTTATTCCGGTGACACACTAATAATCTTCAAGTCTTGCAACACGAAAACCTGGGGATCGATGCACGTGACCTACACATCGCCCGAAGCCACTCTGCACGTTTGTGCAAAATTGACCAAACCAAATTGGCTGCTTATTCCTCATGTAAATAAACGACCGTTCAGATTTTATTTTACAGTTACAGAAGTTAAGCTAGATGTGTTTTAATTATTCTAACTTTAAAGTATAAATAGTTTAAAGTTGTAACAATGGGGATCAAATGATTAATTAATTATTTCATGAATTATGTTGAAGATGAAGAAAATGACATGAAAAAAACTTCAAAGGTAGTGGAAAACGTAAAGGTCGTTGTTGTGGAAAAGGCGAGAAGGGTTGGGGACGTCGATGTAAAAGTTGGAAATAAATTGTTGTTGTGTCAAGTACTGAGAGAATTACTCCTCTGGTAAGGACTTGTATTATATTATAGATAAATATTCAAACTAAGATTCGATTCTTTCAAGTTTTGAAAAACAACTTTAGTAATCGAATGTTGGTTCATATTATTATGATACATTTTAATAAGTTCCATATCTGATGTGTCACACAACAAAGTTTTGTAGTTAACAATAAGCAGTTAGATTGTTTATTATTTGGCTGTTTACTTAACAACAAATGGTCTTGAAACAATATTTCGTTAATATTAAATATATTTTCTTTAAGTATTAGAAACTGTTTTATTGTCTACTAATTTAACAATCGTATTTCCTAATCAATGTAATTTTTTTACGTATTGAATATAGACAAGTTAAGATGTCACACAAACCTAATGATGAACTATTACAAAATGTAGCAAAACCTGTTTTAGTTCCTGCTCAGTGAAACTATATTTAATCTACTTATTTTTTTCAGTGTATTATGTATGCAGTTAACGGCATCCACTAAACTACAGATTTTATACTCACGTATTGTTATGATAAGCTAACATCACATCAACTGATTTATAGAAGTCACTGAAATCCCAGTTATTCTTTTTTGGAGGCGGGAAATTGTCTGTCAACTTTTAATGTTTAATAAAAGCGTTTTAAAAATTATTATTTTGTGTTGTCATGTTTTAATTTATTACAAATATCTGCTCATGTGTTTTTAAAGAAACATTTTCGTGCCTTCATTGTAATTATATTGGAACAACCTCTGTAGAGCGGTAAAAATATTCATGGTAATAGCACACATTAACTGAACAATCCCTTCGATGTAATTTCACTTAAGGTTTGAATTCTCTCTGTTAGGCCTAAATTAGAAAACATTGCTTCATTATTTAAGCGGCATCAATATGAATTTATTTGTAAATTCCAAAACGTGTACAAATTATTTACAGAAATTTAGTGGAGTCGTCTCTTACACAGTTTGTAAAAAAAATTTTTTGTCAGGAATGATTATAAAATGTTTTTTGTGTTTTAATTAGATGCTGAAGAATAACATTATTGTTTATTTTGTTTTCTATTTTGAATATCGCACAAAGTTACACAAGGGCTACCTGCGTTAGCTCTCCCCTGTTTAGCACTGTCAGACTAGAAGGAAGGCAGCTAGTCATCACCACAAACTGCCAAATCTTGGCTACTCTTACCAATACATAGTGGGATTTATCGTTACTTTGTAACGTTCTCACAAATGAAAGGGCGAGCATATTAAAAACATAGTTAGATGGTTAGTGCATAACATAATGTTTAGGGAAAACAAGGGACCTATTGGTCCACCTTGGTTGTTCCGTCCTGTACAAAAAAAAAAAATAACTTTTAAAAGATATAAAAATTAAAGCAAAATACTATCACTTATATATCTATCTAATATTTTTTAACTCACTCAAACTTACTTGCTTCCACAACTTAGCTCAAGACGGCGCTTCTTGCCTAAATCTCAGTTTGTCTCACCTGGTTCCATAATTCTCGTTGTTAGATATGAAAATGTAGATGCATCAACGATATCAGTTTTTTAAAGATTTTAGGACTTAAATCACCTTTAATTGTTCTGTTTTCAAGAGAAAACAATTTTGAAGATCTTATACCCCACTCATATGAAAACTTATCTATCCCAGATACCATTTTAGTAACCCTCTTCTGAACCAACAGTTATATGTTTTCCTAAGGTAAGGAAAACAAGACTGAACACAATACTCAAACGTGGCCAAACCAGTGGCTTGTACAATGAAATTATAACTTCATTCAACTTGTATTAAATATTTTTGAAGATACAACCTAAAATATTATTTGTCTTAACACTAGCAACACATATAGAGATAAGTTTCTTTGAAAGCCTTTTATGTGACACTTTGTCAAATGCTTTGCAAAATCAAATAGACCAAATCTACATCCATAAAAAAAATATTTTTAATACGGGCGTAGACAAGGTTTAAATCAAATATAAACATTGTAAAGATATTTCTAGTTGTTACTTTCCGATCGAGAAGATCTAGGAATCAGCAAATATATTTCAAATGTTTCGGTTAATCTACTAAATTTAAGTTTATAGAAATGACGTATAATTGTAGTTAGTAAGTTTCACCTCTTGACAACACGTAAACTGCTGCATGACTAAATATCACATTCTCATTGGCTTTTCTTGATACTGGAGATCTGGACACTTTTCTGTCATTTGTAATGCTTGTTGTTTTGCTTACGCTTGAGATCAGTGGCAGATTGTTTTGTTTGTTTTGAATTTCGCACAAAGCTACTGAGGGCTATCTGTGCTAGCCGTCCCTAATTTGGCAGTGTAAGGGAAGGCAGCTAGTCATCACCACCCACCGCCATCTCTTGGGCTACTCTTTTACCAACGAATAGTGGGATTGACCGTCACATTATAACGCCCCCACGGCTGAAGGGCGAGCATGTTTGGCGCGACGGGGATGCGAACCCGCGACCTTCAGCTTATTACGAGTCACACGCCTTAACACGCTTGGCCATGCCAGGCCATCAGTGGCAGTCTTGATTTTATCCTGAAGGCTTCATTAACAAAGATACTTAACATCAGTATTATTGAATTTTGGTGTTCTACTCCTTCCTTTCGTATTTTTGAAATTTACTCTCGCGATATAGGGTGTGACTGACGACGTTTGGAGGGGGGCATTTCAAGTCTTCAACAATTTTTCGGGGTGTCCAACTCGAATCATGTAATGCTATGTTGCGAACTCTCAGCTCCGGTGACAATTCTCTACGTTTGTTGGTCCGTGATTATTTCAAATAACAATAAAATTTAATACATATTGTGTAAAATACTCTTTTTATCAAGGTATATTTGTGTAGTGACATTTAAATTGATTTATTCTAGAATATACATTTACCTTGGGCTAGCTTCTTTCTGTATGATTAAGACACTATATGGAGGTACCATGACACTTACTTCAGACTCATAATTTGATCAGCATATTCATTCAAGCATATCTCTTATGACATGCATTTGGTACAATGATATGAGAATTCTAAAGAATAATAAGTATTCTTACCCTGACTCATTCAGTTGTCAGCAGGGATCAGTGAAACATTACCACAGTATTGAAGTTTACATTCAGTGGTGTGATGTAGAATGATTCCCATGAATTGGAAAGAATGACAAAATGTTCTCTTGTCCTAAGACTTTAATACAGTACTGTAGTATGATTTGTATCCTAAGAAAATTTGTTTCTATTTCCTAAAATATTTCGCTGTGTTAAACAAGATAATTTAATTCGTAAAATAATATGACTTATCCTTCCTACTTCCTGTTAAGTATACAAGGAAGGTCTTCTTATATATAAGTCAGACTACTTTATATTATTCAACACAGAAATATAATAAATATAGCGAGAGCCTCACCCAATCACATATCTACAATCCTCTATGATACCCAATCACATATCTACAATCCTCTATGATACCCAATCACGTAGATACGATACTCTATCATACCCAATCACATAGCTACATTGGACTTACAACAGAGTTTGATTCAATATTGTGGACAGAGTTAAAACAAAACAATGTGTAGACGACATCTAAAACATAATGTTACGCCACAGAATACTTTGTATTCAACAGTTGTTCATAAAACAATTACATTACATTAATTATGTAACGGGTTATCATTCTCGTTACTTTCTTGAGAACATTCTCAAACGAAAACATGTGAAACCTCTTGAAGGGTTGCATCTGTTAACGATAAAGATGAACTGTTCGTGTTAGTCTTTAAACAAACAGTAATTTCTATTAAAGTTAACTTTACTTTAACAACGTTAAGCAGCCATGATATACAGTGAAATATCATGACAATGTGTTTGTTTGTTGGTAACTACAAAACCAAATATTAAAAGCTGACAAACATCATGCCGCCTGCAAAAAAGAATAATATAATTCAGTGGCATCTTTAAACCACGTCTTTCTTTTATAAAACTGTACAATCTGCTGTCCGTGCTCTACCCACCACGGGTATCGATATCCGGTTTTTAGTATTGTAACTCGGCACACAACATATATCACTTAAACAAGGAGAACCACAGTGTTTTATTTAAAACAAAAATGACACATAGACGGAAAATAGATGCTGCTAAGAGACAAAGAATTCGATATGAAAGGATACAAAGCTTCCAAAAAAATGTTAGAAACAAATTATAACTTTGAGTTGTACAGTGGGGTACATAATTTTTAAACTAGAACTACTCGTATCAAGTGTATTGATATAAAGTGTTGTTTTCTGAATAGTGTTTTACTTATATGTACCACCAATAATCTCTGTCTATGCCTTTTTTCAATTAATCATAAAACATATTGTAGTTCTCTCTGTTTTATAGTTTATTTAAGTAATAAATATATGTATAATGTAGTTAGCATTATATCTATAATGTAATATTGAAACAATAGTGAAAAACAATAATATTTTATGTAATGTTAGACGAACATTACAGTAGACTCGACAAATGAAGCATTACAATTACAAGCAATTTGCTGTATATAGAATCCCTGGATAAATTGTATTTATATGTGCAGTTTAAAGGTCGTTTTTTTCTAACTTTCTAATAAGTAATATTAAATTATCTTATACTCAAAATACAAAATAAATTAATTTTTGAAGGAGTTTATATGTAAAGAAATACTATTCGCTTTATCAGAACAACTAATTGCGAATTACTCATTTCTCGTTATAAAATGTTTGTTGTAGTCGTTAATAATTTATGTTTTCACATATATTATCTACTAAAAGTTCCAAACGTTTATGACAATGACTTTAGCTGATGATCGTTCAGTGCAAATAACTCGAGGAAACTTTCCCAAAAACATCAACAACCCTGCCCTCTAGAGGATTATATCACATGTACGGATCACGTTGCTACTGCTTTGAGTAACAGAAACAAAAACGAAATTTTGATTGTAGGTTCAATAACAAGTTACAATTCATGCGACTTTTTATTTTTTTAGCAATATTTTATGAAGCCCTCATTTTTTTTCTTTCTAAAACATAATTTCTAAGTTTAAAATAATAGTAGAAATATTCATTTATTGAATCTAAAGCCGTACATTAGAAAATACGTAATTTACAACGGTGTTCTAAAATGATTATGAAAACACGAAAAAGTTCCTCATGAAAAGCATGAGTAGATAGATATTCGTAATAAATTAAAACACGACCTTAAAAATATTTTTGAAATGCTTTTATTAAACATTAAAAGTTCACAAACAAACTCTTGTCTCCAAAGAGGAAGAGGTCCAGCATAGCTGGTTAAGGCACTCGACTCGTAATCTGAGGGTTGCGGGCTCGAAACCATGTCATACCAAACGTGCTCGCCCTTTCAGCCGTGGGGTTAAATGTGACGGTCAATACCACTATTCGTTGATAAAAGAGTAGCCCAAGAGCTTGTTAGCCGCCCCAATTCAGCAGTGTAAGACAAGAGAGAAGGTAACTAACCATCACCAACCAATTTATAATATTTCATGGTTGGGTTTGTGTTACATCTTAAGTTATCTAATTTCAATACGTAAACATATTACATTGATTAGGAAATACGATTGTTAAATTAGTAGACAATAAAACAGTTTCTAATACTTAAAAAAAATATATTTAATATTAACGAAATATTGTTTCAAGACCATTTGTTGTTAAAAGTAAACAGCCAAATAATAAAACAATCTAACTGCTTATTGTTAACTACAAAACTTTGTTGTGTGACACATCAGATACAGAACTTATTAAAGTTCTATACATAACATGTTTAACGACTTAAAACAATAATTCCTATAACAACTGTTATTGTGATTGTGATTGTTTTCTTATAGCAACGCCACATCGGGCTATCTGGTGAGCCCATCGAGGGAAATCGAAACCCTAATTTTAGCTTTCTAAATCCGTAGTCATACCGCTGTACTAGCAAGGGGCAGCAACTGTTATTCAGTGGACTTTATCAGCTGCTTTCAAGTTAAAAGTGTTAAATCATAGAAACAATAATAATCAATATCATTTTGACACATTGAAATCATATGAATAGCAGTGATGTTCATGTTTCATTCCTTATTATATGAGATATATAATTTACTGTGTAAATAACAATATAAGAATGTCGTTCATTTTTAATCCATATAAAAAAGCATGTTTTTTTGTATACATATCATTTCTCTATTAGAAAACAATTACACTTGCATCCCAAACGTTCCCTTACTTTTTACTTCTGTACTGTGTGCCGGTATTGAGCTGAGATTAAACATATAACAACTACTATAATTGTAGGCACCAGATACATTTGGAATTTACATGTATTGGGAACGAAACTGAAATGACACAAATACAAATGATGACACATAAAATACCGAATATTTATTTTATTTATATAATAATTGTTCTAACACCAGTGATAACGTAACTGAATACAGAGATAATCGGAATACGTGAGTAGTTTTAAATCGGAAGATTCTTATAACTGTTTCGTGTGTTGTTTTTTATTTCACGCAAAGCTACACGAAGGCTATTTGCGCGAGCCTTCCCAAATTTAAAGAGACAGCTAATCATCACTATCCACCGCCAACTCTCAGAATACTCTTTTACTAACTAATATGTGGAATTGAACGCAACATAAAAACACGTCTACGTCTAAAATGTGAGCATGTTTGGTGCAACGTGGATTCAAACCAGCGTCATGTAGATTGCGAGTCGAGCTCGCTCTTAGAGCTAAGTAAGGTTTTCTTATTTTGCCTCTTGAATTCACCTCACTAGAATAATAAATATTATACCTCACACTTTCTTATTTCTCTTAGTTTTAAATATTTTAGCAATATGACATTAGAAAGTTTTCCTATGGTAACTGGAAATATTTTAACAATATGCTACAATATTGCTTTTACTCTGCTTAGTTCTAGATATTTCAATAATGCTTTCTCTAGAACTTGTAAATATTTAACAATATCGCACTAGAATATTTTCCTCTGGTAACTGGAAATATTTTAACAATATATTTACAATATTGCTTTTACTCTGCTAGTTCTAAGATATTGCAATAATGCTTTCTCTAGTAACTTGTAAATATTTTAACAATATGGCACTAGAATATTTTCCTCTAGTAACTGGAAATATTTTAACAATATGCTACAATATTAGCTTTACTCTGCTAGTTCTAAATATTGCAGAAATGTTCTTATCTTATACTTTTGAATATTTATTTTAACAATATGTCTCTACGTTGTTTTTTCTTTAGTAGTTCTAGAAACCATAATAAACACAGTTTTGAACAAAATGTTTTCATATTTTGTAATAAATCGAATATTTCTTATTCAAATAGATTACAA
>NC_134837.1:273417404-273477028 GCF_004210375.1 Tachypleus tridentatus
ATTTCTTATCCTGAAAAACTTGTCAGTCATACTTCCTCTGTGTCATAAAAATTCAGGATTCACGTAGTCGTCTGTTGACTAGATTTTCGCATACTAGGAGAAAACATGAGACTAAACAGGACGCCAGAAAATGTGGAAACTAGTTTCTTTGATATCAGACATAAGAGATTTACTTTGTACATTTATTTTAATACACACTCTTGTTTCATTATAGTTTTATTTTTTTGCCTGTGATATATATCATTGGCTGTGTATTGCGCAAGTCACATCTGTAGAACATTCTTGAGAGTGAGCATCAACATTGTTAAAACTTCCAGAAATTCGCGTCATTCGTATAAAAGTGATTAGCCGGGAGACAGAAAAATTGTGGTTAACGCCTATTAATTGGGGAACTACAGAATTTGACAAGAAACGTTTACGGATTTTGAGCATTACAAACCGTTTCACTTCACTGAATTAACTCAGGAGGTTAGTATTTATACAAAGACATTAAATATTGTCGCCGGTAAAAACTTACGGGTACTTCAAGATTAGCCAGCCGTCAAAATACGTGCACAGATGTATCAACAAACAATTAATTTGATGTCCCTGAACTTCGATAGAAAATTTGGTTCCAGATCAGATATAAGACTCGGTATTGTTTGTATGTTTGTAAAACTCTTGTGTATAAACCATCATTTGTAATAACTATTGCTAATAATCGTTATTATGAATTGTATTGTTTTAATTTTTATATTAAAATTTATTGTGTTAAAAAATTGTGTGTATCAATCTTCTTGGCAAATATTATAAATTATATTATAAATATTATACATTTATTTAACTTCTAAATTCAACTTTACAGTTATATGAAATTGTACGACGAATACAATAAATTGGAGAGTTATCTGAAATAAATTATTGTACGTAACACAGACTTCTGACAGCTTTTTTACTATGGTTTGTCACTAAGTTAAAACATCATTCTTTTTTATAAAAATATTAGGTTGAGGAATAATTCGTGAGCGTTTTTAAATAATTTCATTCAAGCATTACATGCAAGACTATACAATACTTCAATGCATGAACACATTACACCCAAAACATTTATTATGATACTTTATTTCATGTGATACCTAGGTATATAGTATGCATTGTTTTAAACGAAATTGCTAGAAATTAAATGCGAAAAGCAGATGGTGTCGAAAATGCTCGATTTTGTCCACTTGACATTCCATTTAATGAGCTGAAAATGAAAGCAAAAATTAAAGACATATGAAAATCAAACACACCATCTATTAGAGCAAACAATTATCTACCAAATGACATGAAATATTTTGCGAAAGCGTTTCATATATGAATATATTTTTTTTAACTTGAAAAAACGCTCACGAATTATTCCTCAACCCAATAGTTTAAGGTGTTATTTGTTTTATTGTAAAACATTTCTAATAAAGTTTTCTTTTATCTCTATATTTATCTGTACGATATGTGTACGCTGCATCTCTTTTATCTCTATATTTATCTGTACGATATGTGTACGCTGCCTCTCCTTTAACGACAAACGTATTTCATCTAGAAAACCATATTCGGATAATCTCCAGCTCTCAACAACTGCGAAACGTATCTAGTGGACACTTGTAATATTTGTACTACATAATTATATAGATGCTGTACAGGGTAAAGAATTATGCACCTGGCCAAAACCATATATTGGAATAAACAAATATGAGAGGAAAATTTAACGTTGCCATGACAACAATCATACGTTTCATGTCAGTACCGCGTTCAGTTTTACTAAGCCTCTGACTCAACGTGAACTCCAGGTGGTCCCTACCTTGAACTAAAACTTTATTACCTAACATTTTATCCACTGTAACATGTGATGTTATTTGGTGTGACACAACTGCAGAAATGGTCACACAACTTCAATCCCACAATACATTTTTTTAGTGTACTTATTTACTCGTTCATATTCATATATACTTAAAGACATTCGTGTATGTTTTTCTCTTGTTGTTGATAAATATTTTGGTGTTGAAGATGACGTACGATATGTCGTCCTTAGAATACATAACTCACAAAATTATAATTTGCAAAGCTATCAAAACTTTTATTACTTTACCTTTTGATAACGGCCGTAATGATACATCACCCGGAACCAGGACTGGAAAGGCCAACTTCAGGTGACTGACGGTGGTTCTTGTACTTACCTGTTAGTCTTCCTGGTAGATTATGATAATTACTATAATGCTACAGAAAGTCGTTTACAACTTCTCTTACTCTGGTTTCTCTCTTAACATTGTAGACTAGATGTCAACATTGGTTTTATGCTATTTATGTTTCTAAATGCTGTTTTGTTTTACCTGCATTTCCAGTTATGAATTTTACTACATTTACTTTATTTTTACCTTTTTACCGGACGTTTGGCTCAGATAGCTCAGCTGCTTTGTGCCATAAAACACTAAATCAACCAATCAAAGCTGTCACTTCTTGTGATATTTATTTTGTGCTGCACAAAACACAACAAAAAAATTTAGATTGTAAGAAAATGGAAATAGAAAAGACAAATGAGAATTGTCGTGTACAACTTCTCATAATCAGAAAACTATTGTAACAGTTCTGGCACATTTTTTGAGAATCCAATAAAATAGCTTTATTTACAGTTGGTAATTATTCTGAACAATCAAATGCCGAAACAAGAAAAATCACTCGTTGTTGCCACATAAATATTAGAAACAATTTCTTGAAGTCTTGTTTGTTTGTTTTTGAATTTCGCGCAAAGCTACATCCGGCTAAGTGCTGTAGCAGCTCAGAACTACAGTAAGCCCTGCATTTTTTATGTCTCTTAGATATTCTAAACATTCAAAGTTTTATCAAAATAAATAATAGAATACTGTCACTACACTTTGTTGGTTTATTTACGACATTCATACTCGTGAAATTTGATTTTAAGTTATTTAAACATGGTGGACAAAATTATAGTGTGGACTATTTTCTTTGCCAGACATTAAAAAAAAAAAGTTGAACCATTCGTCATGGACTATTGTCATCAGTTGATAAACAAACTAAATGTAAATAATTCAGCACATTGTAGGTTTTCAATAGGAAAACACTAAGTATATATAATAATTCTCTACTTCTTCCTAGTATATTATAATTTTAGCTGTTGGTTTATGTTATTTTCCTCTCTCTGGTGAATGACATATTTCCGTATGGTAACCTGTATTTTCACTACATACATAGGAAGATTTTACCATGCGTAACATTATACCATTTTTTATAATTATATATGGATCAAAATACTCTCGTGTTCTCGATTAATAGTGTATTACACGTAAATCAGAAGAACTGGTCTCATTGATGCACGTGTGTTTAAAGTATGATCTAAGTATTAACATACATATTTGTAATATCAGAATTTTTCTAGTTATTCAATCTATCACCAACATCATCAGCCGTTAACGTTGTAGTGGTAATAATTGTTTTTATGCACTCACTGTTTTTACAAATACAAATATAGTTGATCAAACAAACCAATTGAAAGCAAATTGCTAATCTCTAGATCTTCTCGATTGGAAATTAATTGTTGCAAATAGCGTTTGGTTTTTAAATGTTTTTTCCTAGTAGTCATCTCCAGTCACATAAATCGTTTACTTTCCAGGCATTAAATTTACTAATATTAGTTGTCTCAACTTTTCAAATCAATAAGTTTCAATACTTTGGTATACAGACTCACTTGTGCTGAAGAATATTCAATGTACGCGCTAATATTTGGATAAATTATCCAAATAAGAATTAGAAACAGTGATTATTTGACCAAATGACGGTCTCTCTCTCTAGTCGTTCGGGTATTTGTATACCCAGGAGGGTCAAGCGCACTCCTTCGTTTACTTTATTTATCTCAACTGTTTAATGTATGGATAAATATCACATGAGGGCTGCAGTAATCCGCACTTACTCAGGCCCCTTTCAGGGCAATGTCCATGTACCACTTACCAATACATTTGGTGCGAAAATGCAATTTCTCTTTGATGTTCTATCAGAAACCGCACTTCACTAGAAGGAATTTACTAAAAAAAACATTTACATAAATTAATCATTCAATGTTTATTAACGAGTTCCTCACTAATGTGATGTCTAGTTTGTAGGTAGCTTTTTTAATTAATTATTTATTTATTCTTTTAACCTAATGTACAAGTTAACAGAGGAGAGGTGTTTAGTAGAATTTTCATCATGTAAGCAGTATCTGCCAAGTTTGCATACTAGTTCGTTTTTCCTCCAATTTGTAACAAAGTAATTTATTGTACTATGTAGGAGTCTATCTGTTATTGTTGGTATGTTTGAATATTCGTGCATAAACTTTGATGAGGTAAATGACGGCCTAAGGTTTTTGCTTTGGTTTGAATTTATCACAAAGCTATGCGAGGGCTATCTGCGATAGCCATCCCTAATTTTGCAGTGTAAGGCTAGAGGGAAGACAGTTAGTCATCACCATCCATCGCCAACTCTTGGGCTACTCTTTTACCAAGAAATAGTGGGATTGACCGTCACATTTTAACGCCCCCACGGCTGGGAGGGCGAGCATGTTTGGCGCGTTTCGGGCGCGAACCCGCGACCCTCGGATTACGAGTCGCACGCCTTACGCGCTTGGCCATGCCAGGCCCACTACACTAGTGAAATGGATATATTAAAATGTTGTTATAATAGAATACATCTGTGAATAACATTTATTTTATTGATAATATCAATACATCACAAAGACTAATATAAACTCACTCACAACAACCCCCGTCACACCGAACATGCTCGTTCTTTCCTCCGTGGGGGCGTTATAAGTCATGGTTAATCCTACCATTTTTTGGTAAAACAAAAGATCGAAACCTGGCGATGCGTGGAAGTAACTAACTGCTTTTTCTCTGCTCCATCACTGTTAAAGTAGAGGCAGCTATCGAGAAATTCAAACTTGCAGTTACCAGGGCCTGACTAACTGTTACATGTGAACAACTACAGGAGAAATATAACATTTTAAACAACGACGTGTCTTTGTCACACAGATAACATCAGGTGCCACTTCAAGCGTAAAAAATGTATTTCAGTTTTTTCAAAGTACATCATAACAGCTTAGATTATTTAAAATAAAACTTGTGTTCTGCAGTGTGGATAGCTTAATGGAAAGTGAGAAATCTCAAGTTTAATTACGAACTTAACTTGTATGTTGGTATTCGTAATATAAAATACTAATTTTTAAATGTTTTTATATAATATTAAAATTAATATATATTTTTCCATTTTAACTGTAATAACTCTTCTCTCGAAAAGATTATGTCCTATGTATTTTTTAAATGTTGTCGTTTTGTTGAAATTTGAATGAAACAAATCTTCGATTATGGGTTCAAAAAAGAGCAAGATAATGTTTAATTATGGGTTCAAACAAGAGCAAGATAATGTTTGATTATGGGTTCAATCAAGAGCGAGTTGTCACCTTTGGCATAATCTATGACTCCAACATTTTATTTCCCTTCTAAAATATAATTACAAGTTGACGTTTCTAGCAATGTTTACACCATGATCTTCAAAAGTCAATCTCAAGTTGTGTACCAGAAGCCAAAATAATGATTTTTATAATGACGTCATTTTAAAAGTAATGGTTTTATTATTTCACATTCTAATTAAATCAGTTTAAGAAAGAGAGAAAAAAAACTGTATTTTTGATTTCAAAATAATTTTAATTTTTGATGGAAGTATTTATATGTGATGGGGTATATAATGTACTATTTTGTTATTTTTTGAAACAATAGGCCTAAAATTCATATTAAAATCCACGTACTCTGTGGTAAACACAAGATGGACGAGAAAGGTCATTTTTACACGCTTCTGATTTGGATACATAGACAAATTAAGAGTAGTATGTTGTTGTTCTATTTTTAATATTATAAAAACAAACTCTAACTTTTAATTTACTCTAAAATTGTGGCTTTGGTTAAAAAATACTATGTTTCTGATATTTTTCTACCGTCTACCTTTTTAATACGGTACAAAGAACCTGATTATAGAGTTAGATTAGTTTATAACTGGGCGAGTCCACCAGTAATATGTTTCTCGTTAGGTTATATAAAAGTACCTGAAACATACTAGTACGTGTTTCAACACACCTTTAGGAATTTCAGAGAGTGTCCAACCTGGGATATGTGGATTAGTTATTTCCTACTTGAAACTATGACTTCTATTCATTGCTACTTTTCCGCCTTCTACTGTTTGTGATTGAGAAGCTCCCAAATATTCGTAAAATTTGAATTGTTTACTGTCTCTTCTTGAAACAGATCAAGCTGCACTGGGCTATCATCGGTTGGCCAAATCCATGAGAAATTTTGCTATTTATTCATGAGAAAGTTTAGCATACAACAATTTCATAAAAATTGCAAGTTTGTGATTTACACAATGTCAAGAGTACTGTGTAAGATCCATCCGTTTTTATATTGTAACACGTTGTTT
This sequence comes from Tachypleus tridentatus, assembly GCF_004210375.1. Lineage (NCBI taxonomy): Eukaryota > Metazoa > Arthropoda > Merostomata > Xiphosura > Limulidae > Tachypleus > Tachypleus tridentatus. The sequence continues at coordinate 273,423,879 of NC_134837.1, forward strand.
CAGTACAGTCCAGAACTATACAAAGTAGAAACAATCAGGAAAAATAAGTGACGTAAATTGGTAGTAATGTTAGTGTTACCGGACTAAAAATCAATAACATTATGAACAACTAGAGAGTGAAGACAGAAGACTAGTTCATGTTCTCACGTCTTTTACATGTAGCTATATGTAAATAACGTGTTGACACTTTATTTTATATAAAAGTACGTTCGTGTCCAGTTTGTTAACTTATGAACTAAAAGGAATATTTTTATTTTTAAATCTTAATCAATATTATCAAAACCATTCATTTCTTCCTGCTAAACTATAATAATGATGTATAAGACGTGTATACTCGAGGTTTTTGAATTCACACATAACAAACAAACTTAAAAGTACAAAATTTATTTATAAAAGAATTACGAAAACTTGTAAATAAATTAATGTGATTAAAATTATAATTATCATATTGAGATACTGCTCGCTAATAAACGTGTTGGGATAGGACTTTATAATTACAGGAAGAAGAAACGTTGTGTAGTTGATGGTTATATTTTTATGATCTATTCGTGTTTAACTTCATATTTTAGAGGAATTAAACTGAAAGAAAATACAGAGAATAAAAAGCACGTTACAGTTCTGGTGCTAAATATTTGTTTTATAATATAGGTTTCTTATTGTCATGTTAGGGGCTGATAATTCGATATGAGGTTCTGAATACTGCCTAAAACAAAACAAAATTGGTTTTAAATATATTAATTATTATAAGATCAAAACTGATGATTAAAAACAAACAAATAAGCACAAATTATACCACCTCCTGAAATTATTGTTTCTTTTCTTTAATTTCTCGGCCCGGCATGGCCAGTGGGTTAAGGCGCTCGACTCGTCATTCGAGGGTGTCGATTTCGAATCCCCATCACACCAAACATCTTTGCTCTTTCAGACATGGGGGCGTTATATGTGACGGTCAATCTCACTATTCGTTGGTGAAAGAGTAGCCCAAGAGTTGGAGGTGGGTTTTGATGACTATCTTCCTTTCCTGTAGTCTTACACTGCTAAATTACGGACGACAAGCACAGATAGCGCTCGTGAAGCTTTTCGCGAAATTAAAAAAAAAAAACAAGCAAACAAACTCGTCCATTTCCCAGTTTGGAGTTTTTATAATTGCAATTTTGAGGAGGTGGGGTAATAAACAAAAATAAAAATAGAAATAGAATAATACAAAATAACTTAATTAATTAAGTTTTTAGATGTGCTAAAACAATATTATACAATTTCTTACTTGGAATTTAACTTGTGTCTTTCTTTTGTACTATTATATATCAATCTTACTTATAAAGATAAGACTGTATACATAACATGTTTAACGACTTCAAACAATGACTCCTCTAACAACTGTTACAGATACCTTAGGATTCAGCAAACTTTATCAGCTTCTTTCAAATTAAAATTGTTCAATCTCAATGTAATAATTTTTTTATAACACTATTATTATAATTTATTATACTTTATACTGGATAAATCTCCGATTTATTATGTTACATATTGACATGTATCAAACTTATGATATTTGCCTTAAAGATTAATACACACAATTTTCGTACTTAAAACAAATATATTTTAATATACAAAAACAATACAATTCTTAATAAAGGTTATTACAAATAACGATTTAAATAAATAAATTGTACAAACTCGTAAGCAATATTCTGTCTTCTATCTTGTCCGGAACTTAATATTTTATCGACGGTCCAAGTTTACGACAAGCGAATTAATTCTAAGTTAATAATGTCACACTTCTCTAGACGAAAAAGCTAGCTAGTACTATCCTTTGTTGGCCTCATGCAGCGTACAAGCTCGTTTTCCTACCGAAGAAGATATCTAATGTCCTCGTAGAAATTCTAACGTCCAAAGTTAATTCTTTGAAGTTGAACGGCTTATAATGTTGAAACTCTAAAGACATTCCCGGTCAAAATTTGTAGTTTTTCGATTAATAGGCGTTAAGCACAATTATAGCTTCCGAGACTTATACTATACTGACTGTAGCTGATCAACAATACTAAAAATCATTTGGCAACAATATTTGTCAATCACAGGTATTTTACTTACACAGCACATTATTAATTCTTACCCTCGAGACTCTACTACAAATTTATAGAACAGGCGAGACTTGCGCAATGTACACATCTAACAAATACATTACACATTAAACTGCAACAAACGTAAATATTACAATAAAGGTATAATAGTAAACATGTTACTATAGAACCAATAATAATCAATCCATGTTTAAATCATGTAACTAACTAGCTGTGATGTGAGGAAGTCCCTGATTGACTTGTCATTAAGTAGGATTAATGCGTGCAATGTAACTATTACAATAAATATAATCTCATTTTTAATCTATGTACAGAAATTACTTTTCTCTATATATGAATTTCTCTATAATAACAGATAAACATACACGCCAAACGTTTCAAACATTCTTCATCACTATTTGTCACAACTGAGAGTGGAACCGAACACAGCAGTAGCTATATGATTGTAAGAACAGAAATACTTGGGTAATGACTGATTTTAAATTGGAGACTTTTCCAGCGATATTAAAAATTGTCATATAAATCTAGAAAGTAGATTAACTAAACCGAGATGTATTGAACATTAATCAATGAGGTTATTTTATGTTAAGTAACTAATACTCCTGAACAAATGTTATCTTCAGTTATATTTGAACGTAACAATAAACTGTTATGTTCCTGTTACATAAAACATATATATGTCCCAGATAAAATATTTCTTACAAAATATTAAGTCTCATTGTAACGTAATATCTCAAGAACAACCGATGTAGTACTAACTTTAAACAGATATTACTTCTCATTTATTAAGTAGCGAGAAAAACTGACGTTGTTAGGAGAATGTTAACATTAAACAAATATTACTAGTCGTGTGTTTAATAACATGATTTACTAACGCTGGTGTTTATTGTCAGAAAGTAATGCAAATTATAACCTGATATATATGTATATTATACTAGTTTTAAGGACAACTGTTTTTCATAAAATATTACTTTACTTACAGTCACATCATTGTATTGTGGTTGTTTGTTGAAGTCCAAAGCTACACAATGTTTTATGTAAACTCTGCTCACGATGTGGAATCAAATTTTGGAGTTTAGTATTGCAAGTCCATAAACCAACTGCGGACCATATTGACTATCATAGCTTTGTGATTGGATATCGTAGAGAATCTTAGCCACGTGGTTGAGTGCTCTAAAGGATCTAAGCTACACGATTGAGTGAAATATCATATTTTATAAGCACTCTCACTTCTCTTATTAAGATCTCCTATTTGTAATGATATTAAATAAAAAACAAGTACGTCAACTATTGATTTTTATCTAGAACTTTAAATATCGCATCCTTCACTCGTTTTTATTCATGTTTTGATTTGTTTTCCTAATTAATCATCCAGTGTGATCGATTAATGTAAATATTCTGTAATGGTAGCATTTTGATGGTATTTGCTGTGTTGTATAACATGATACAATATGATTTTTATTCTAAGAGTGGTAGCCCCTCATACATCATATACTGTGTTATATAAGATAACGTCATTTTTTATCCTGAAAAACTTGTCAGTCATACTTCCTCTGTGTCATAAAAAATTCAAGATTCACGTAGTCGTCTGTTGACTAGATTTTCGCATTCTAGGAGAAAACATGAGACTAAACAAGACGCCAGAAAATGTGGAAACTAGTTTCTTTGATATCAGACATAAGAAATTTACTTTGTACATTTATTTTAATACACACTCTTGTTTCATTATAGTTTTATTTTTTGCCTGTGATATATATCATTGGCTGTGTATTGCGCAAGTCACATCTGTAGAACATTCTTGAGAGTGAGCATCAACATTGTTAAAACTTCCAGAAATTCGCGTCATTCGTATAAAGTGGATAGCCGAGAAACAGAAAAATTGTGGTTAACGCCTATTAATTGGGAAACTACAGAATTTGACGAGAAACGTTTAGAGATTTTGAGCATTACAAACCGTTTCACTTCACTGAATTAATTCAGGAGGTTAGTATTTATTCAAAGACATCAAATATTGTCGCCTGTGAAAACTTACGGGTACTTCAAAATTAGCCAGCTGTCAAAAGACGTGGACAGGTGTATCAACAAACAATTAATTTGATGACCCTGAACTTCAATGGAAGTTTTGGTCCAGATCAGATATAAAACTCGGTATTGTTAGTATGTTTGTAAAACTCTTGTGTATAAACCATCATTTGTAATAACTATTACTAATAATCGTTATTATGAATTGTATTGTTTTTATTTTTATATTAATTTGTTTCTTTGTTTTTTAACATTCGTACAAAGCTACTCGAGGGCTATCTGTGCTAGCCGTCCCTAATTTAGAAGTATAAGACCAGAGGGAATACAGCAAGTCATCACCACCCACTGCCATCTCTTGGGCTACTCTTTTACCAACGAATAGTGGGATTGACCGTAACATTATAACGCCCGCACGGCTGAAAGGGTGAGTATATTTGGCGCGACCGGGATGCGAACCCGCAACACTCATATTACGAGTTTCACGCCTTAACACGCTTGGCCATGCCGAGCCTTTTTATATTAAAATTTATTGTGTTAAAAATTGTGTGTATCAATCGTCTTTGCAAATATCATAAATTTAATACATTTAATTAATTTCTAAATTCAACTTTACGGTTGTATGAAATAGTACGACGAATACAATAAATTGGAGAGTTATCTGAAATAAATTATTGTACGTAACACAGACTTCTGACAGCTTCTTTACTATGGTTTTTCGCTAACATAAAACATCATTCTTTTATTATAAAAATAGTTTAAGGTGTTATGTGTTTTATTGTAAAACATTTCTACTAAAGTTCCCATTTCTCTCTATATTTATCTGTACGATATGTGTACGCTGCATCTCTTTTATCTATATTTATCTGTATATGTTACGCTGCATCTCTTTTATCTCTATATTTATCTGTACGATATGTGTACGCTGCCTCTCCTTTAACGACAAACGTATTTCATCTAGAAAACCATATTCGGATAATCTCCAGCTCTCAACAACTGCGAAACGTATCTAGTGGACACTTGTAATATTTGAACTACATAATTATATAGATGCTGTACAGGGTAAAGAATTATGCACCTGGCCAAAACCATATATTGGAATAAACAAATATGAGAGGAAAATTTAACGTTGCAATGACAACAATCATACGTTTCATGTCAGTACCGCGTTCGGTTTTACTAAGCCTCTGACTCAACTGAGTTCCAGGTGGTTCCTACCTAGAACTAAAACTTTATTACCTAACATTTTAAGCCCTGCATTTTTTATGTCTCTTAAATATTCTAAACATTCAACGTTTTATCAAAAATAAATAGTAGAATACTGTCACTACACTTTGATGGTTTATTTACGACACACATACTCGTGAAATTTGATTTATAAGTTATTTAAACATGGTGGACAAAATTTTTGTGTGGACTATTTTTTTGCCAGACATTAAAAAATAAGTTGAACCATTCGTCATGGACTATTGTCATCAGTTGATAAACAAACAAAATGTATAAAATTCAGCACATTGTAGGTTTTCAATAAGAAAAAACTAAGTAAATATAATAATTCTCTACTTCTTTCTAGTATATTATCATTGTTAGCTGGTGATTTATGTTATTTTTTCTTTCTCGTGAATGACATATTTCCTTATGGTAACCTATATTCTCACTACATACATAGGAAGATTTTACCATGCGTAACATTATACCATTCTTTATTTTTGTATATCAAAATACTCTCGTGTTCTCGATTATTAGCGTTTAACATGTAAATCAGAAGAACTGGTCTCATTGATGCACGTGTGTTTGAAGTATGATCTAAGTATTAACATACATATTTGTAATATCAGAATTTTTCTAGTTATTCAAGCTATCACCAACATCACCAGCCGTTAACGTTGTAGTGGTAATAATTGTTATAATGCACTCACTGTTTTCACAAATTCAAATATAGTAGACATACACGAGACAATCCTGTTATATTTATGTAGATACCATAATACGAAGAAGACAACAGTTATTTTTTAGCTCCAAGTTAATTAGTTGAACAATGTGAACATCATTCAACAATACTTGTTCAACTGCCCATATTAAGTAATTATACTTTTCTTGTTGTGTGAGTTAGTTGCATATTTAACAGAATTAAATTGGTTTAATCCTTTCGTTCAGCACTAAGTATCAGAATCCTTATTATTTTATTACCTCATTGATAGAATATAATACTAGTATTATATTTATAGTTATTTCTACCGGCAAAGACCTCGCTATGCCATTGGAATACCAAACATGGATGTGGGATGGGCTAAGAGGGAACAGATGACGATATTATATGTGTGACATTACTCATTTTCATTTAACATATTATTTTGTTATAATACGTTGGCAGACAAAGGTTTATATCTTTGACTGTCAACTTATTATTCTATTACCTTTTTTGTACTTCCTTACAGAAGATGATTTTGTTCAGAATTACAGAGTTCCATCCTTTGCACGGGTGAAATTAAAACTAGATTCTAACAAAGAATAGGAAATAGTGCATCTGTTTGTTTCGTGGAAGAAAATAAAGAACAATAAAAATACATGAAGGTACCAATACTAAAAAGAAAGACATGCTATTTTCAAGAATCATGCCAATATGGCATTAGATTGAAGTTCTAATACCTCTTTTGTCTTTTCTTATGTCGTCCGGTATCACTTTGTCAATGTGCAATGAAGAGATGGCTGAGAGGTGGAAACAAACAATTAGAGAGTCAGCTTTACATATCAAACAACATAAGAATAGAACAATAGCAAACTGGAATCGGAAGCGACGTTATTCTGTATTATATAACAAGGTGAAGTATGCAATTAGGTGAAACAAGTTTTCACATCATAACAAACGACCTTATCTTACATAACACAAGCGAAATATGAAAAGTATTCTTAATATCATACCATATTGTTTTATATAACAAGGTGAAGCATATGATTTACAGGGACAAGCAGATAAATAAAAGGAACCTATGAAATTAACGCTTCTTCAGCGACGTCAGTTACTTAATACAGTTATTTAGCATACGAATGGTAATATCTGTTTAAATTTAACATTATCCTAACAAGGTCAGTTATTCATGTTATTTAATAAACGAGCACTACTTTCTGTTTCAAGTTAGTACAACATCAGTCATTCCCAAGATATTACATTACAATGAGACTGTCAGTATTTTGTAACAAATATTTTAACTGGAACACATATGTGTTTTATGTAACAAGAACGTAACAGTTCTATCGTTACGTACAAATATAACTGAAAATTAACAATATATCAACAACGTCAGTTATCATGTTACCAAGTAGAATAAAGTAGTTTTTGATTAGCCTTAACGTTTGTTCAGGTGCGTCAGTTAATTAACATAGAATAATCTCATTAAGTAATGTTAATTGCATCTTAATTTACTTATCCTTAAAAATTAGCCTATAGTGTGTAGGACACCTAACAAAAACCTTTCACGTTTTATCGAACTGGATAGTTTAAAATATCAATGATAAAATTTTGTAGAATGGACAGCAACTACCTATTGTGGAGACACAAGTGTAGAAAACGGCGTTTCGTAAGTCCATTCTAAAAAGTTTCATCTTGAATATTCTGCCTAAACAATTTATCAAAGAATAACAATGAAGTTCCTGACCAACATTCTGGAATGGCTGAACACCACTGAAATATGTTCCAACTTTATCTAAGGGTTTAAATTAGATGTTCATGTTAAAAATGACACTATTTCATGGTTTGAATGTCTACAGTAAATGCGATTATTTTCTGCGCCACCAACTTCCGCATGTTTTGATACATCCCACTATAGTTTTTTTCAACCAATAAAAAAAGTTACAAAAGCTGTTTTAGGAGAGAAGTTGATTTTACAGACTAGACCACGCCCTCATACAGCTGTTCCTAATAAGTGTGACTCCTCCTACAGAAATGTATCGGTGTATCAACAGCTATATAAACCCGTGAGTTCAGTGGGTTACCAATATACAAAGAGCTGACTGAAACTCCTGTAGTACAATACTGGACCTCAGATGAAGATGGGGCAGAAGATGCGTCAAGTTATAGCTTTATGTGTAAGTATACTACTGAGAGTTTCTGTGTTTATAAAATATTGTACCGTGTGTTCAAAACTACCAGGGAAAACACATCATAGTGTCTTATTGTTAAGATATGTATTAGTATAATAAGATAAATAATAATAGATAGAATAAGAAATATGTACTAAGTTTTATTTTAAAACAATGATAAAACGAACCACAGCCACAGATAGGCTTGGGTAGTTTTGTGTGTCATCACTTGTAGTTGTATCCTTTTAACTTAGTTCACCGTAGATGCAATAATAACATCAACTGTATTTGGTCCTCATGATTATATAGTTGCTGCTATGTCCAATCTTAACTGGAATACAGGCACAAAATACTATTGAAGAAGTACAGGCAAGTTTGGAAAGTAAGTATAATTGTTCTTATAGAGAAATGATATGTATATAGTAAAAGATGCTTTTTTATATGGAATTAAAATGAACGACATTCTTATATTGTTATTTACACGGTAACTATACATCTCATATCATAAGGAATGAAACATGAACATCACAGCTATTCATATGATTTTATTGTGTCAAAATGAGATTGATTATTATTGTTTCTATGATATAACAACACTTTTAACTTGAAAGCAGCTGATAAAGTCTACTGAATTCCACGGTATCTATAACAGTTGTTAGAGGATTCATTGTTTGAAGTCGTTAAACATGGTTTGTATACAGTCTTATCATATATATATTAAAGTGTTTTACCATAAAATCTATCAAGTTTCTTTTACTCTCTGCAGTTTAATGTTAACTCGTCTCAATATCTGAAGGTTAAAAATTAATACAGCATAAACAACAAAGCTGTCAATTAAACAGTTATTGATTGAGAGTTGAAGGAGAAATAAAACTTAGATAAATGATAATAAAGAATAAATTGACATGACTAAGTCAAAACTTACCTAGTTTATTTTATGCGAAGTTTCGAGCATCCATCAGGGTGTTACAATGGCAATGGGCTAAGATATATCTATAGTTATAAGACAAAAAACCAATGCTATTAGTGAAATTACATCACAATATGATAATGTTTACATGTTAGAGAAAGTGTTAGCAACAATCAAACCACAGGTTCTCCTTCTTCCAGTTATAGAGTCCTATCGTAACACGTTTTTCAGGGTACATAGAGGCTTTGATATAAAAATATGAACATTTCAAACTCTGAAACTAAGTGTACGATACATTATTTACATTTCACTACGCATTACAGACTTCAAAACACGAACCAGACTACTCTTTAACAACTCTCAAGTTGTTGACACCGCATTCCTACAAACTTGTATTTTATTTTTTCCTGTTTCCACTCTGTATAGTTGTGGACAGAAACAACTTGTTACAATATACAAATGAATAAAAGATTTAAAGCATCCTGGGAAACGTATAAAACCTCAACGTGTAATTTATTTAATTCCTCTAAACATATGAAAGTTAAACACAAATAGATCATAAAAATATAACCATCAACTACACAACATTTCTTCTTCCTCCAGTTACAAGAGTCCTATCGCAACACGTTTGTTAGCGAGCAGTATCTCAATATGATAATTATAATTTTAATCACAAAATAAATAAATTTTGTACTTTTACGTTTGTTTGTTATGTGTGAATTCAAAAAACCTCGAGTATACACGTCTTATACATCATTATTATAGCTTAGCAGGAAGAAATGAATGGTTTTGATAATATTGATTAAGATTTAAAAAATAAAAAATATTCCTTTTTAGTTCATAAGTTAACAAACTGGACAAGAACGTACTTTTATATAAAATCATGTGTACAACACGTTATTTACATATAGCTACATGTAAAAGACGTGAGAACATGAACTAGTCTTCTGTCTTCACTCTCTAGTTGTTCATAATGTTATTGATTTTTAGTCCGCTAACACTAGCATTATTTCAAAATTATGTCACTTATTGTTCCTGATTGTTTCTACTTTGTGTAGTTCTGGACTGTACTGAAACAACGTGTTACAATATAAAAACGGATGGACCTATTTTATCATCTTGGAAAATATATGTGCCACAAGTTTGCAGATTTTACGGAATGACACCGGCTACGCCTTCTGATGAAGAAACAGCGAAGTTCCTTATGGATTTGGCCAGCAGAACAATAACCGATGATAGTCCAGTGTGGCTTGGTCTGTCTCAAGAAGAGACAGTAAACAATTCGGCTTTTATTAATATTTGGGGAACTTCTCAACCACAAACAGTAGAAAATGGTAAAGTAGCAATGAAAAGAAGTTCTAGTTTCAAGTGGGAAATAACTGATTCACATATCTCAGGTTGAAGTCTCTGTGAAATTCCTAAAGGTATGTTGAAGCACGTATCTTTGTATAATATAACGAGAAACGTATCATTGATGGAACCGTCTAGTTATAAATTAATTTAAATAATCTGGTTCTTTACATCATTAACATTTGTGTTATATTATAGTAATTTATGATTTCAGATCTCTACAGAAGATTCATATAATTTTCTGTTTAGATTGGTTAGTTATTTAGAAACTTAATATAGCTATTGTCGTGAGATTTCCTTGATATATTACAATGTTGGATTTACGTCAGTGAAATATAATACACCTCTGCGTCTAGAGCAACAAAACTTTATATTTATCCTTCTATTATAATTAATATTTATAATATAGTTATCAACTTGGTTGATTCTGTGACAATATCTATTGAACTCATTGTATGTTTGCACATCACAACAATAACAGTATTGTTGTCAAAGTTGACTTTATTGAAAACATCATTGTTTGAACAATAAACAAATGTGTATTTTTTACAGCCGATGTTTCCTACTGTGTTAAAGACACCTGTTATAATGTGTATCCAACAGCCTTAACGAATATCGAAGCTGTTTACATGTTCTGTGAACTTATAGGGGGAAGAGCTGCTATCCCCCAAACTCCTGAACTGGCTAAACAGGTGGCTACGTATTTGGAAAAGATGTATTTAATTGCTGCCACTTGAGTTTTTTTGAATGGCACTCTTCTGACGGACGAAAACCAAAACGTAATCGGTAATAGTGACGACTGGCCTTTCATAACACCACCGCTAAACAAGGACTTGAAGTGTGTTTTGCTCCTGAGGGGATATTTTTTTCAAAGTACTTGTGACACAAATAGATTTTTTCCCATGTGTGAGACTAAAACTTCAGGTGAAACTTAGTTTTCTGTCTTAATGATACGTGTTGTTTTGAATAACATTTAAGTTCATAATTATGTATCACTGAAGACTGTTAGTTTGTCTTCTTGCTATTTTGGGACTTATTTGAAATTATTTTCAAATACAACAATTTTGATAATCTTACGTTTTAATAAGTGTTTGTATATGAAAATAAAGTGTAACCACAGATATGTAATAAATACTTCACATGACCAACAAGATAAAGTATATATAACAATGTTAAAAATATAAGGAATTATAAATAAATATATAAACACAGAAAGTAGGAAAATATTAGAAACAAAAAATAATTTTTGTTAAGGGGAACAATAAGTTCACAGTTAATGACTGTAATACTTAAACTAGAAATTAATCAAGAATATATTTTTCTTAACTTATCCATTCGTGTTACCAAATCAGATATTTGAAGTTTTTTGTTTATAATTAAGCCTGAAAGTACGAAATAGGCTTTCGGTGTTCTACCAACCACTGGTATCAAAACCCATTTTCTAATTTTTTAAGTTCTCAGACATGTCGCTTTGCCAGTGGAGAAGGACGTGTCCGGGAACGAAATTTTTGTTCTAAGTTTTGTTTCTCCTAGGTTATCCGCAGTTTATGTGATTTGTAATACGCATGTTTGGCTTATGGTTATACCTATAAATATTTCAAAGAAAACAAAATCGTCAGTTAATATTCCAAAACACGTAACAAATTTAATAATACTCCTTTAAAAATTAATATTTACTCCTATGTTTCCAGAGTGGAAGAGTTTTATCTTATTTAATTTTTTTCTAATAATTAACAAAATAAACAATTTTTTTTTGAAATGATGGTTTTAAAATAACTAGGACTAGGCCTAACTAACTTTGGGAGTGAAGAGCCTGCAGTAGTGGCTAAAATGGGATTTGAAAGAGGTGTAACTCCATTTTGTTATCCACTTTGACATTGAAACCAGAAGGCCAGGAATAGTAATGGTGCGAATCTTCAAGCGTCTGAACTTTGTTTCGTACTTTTCAGTCCCAGTTTAACCCCTGGTCAGAGATTCGATACGTGAGGACGCTTACTAGAGTACACACTGTCAACACTGCAGGTGCGTTGTAAAAGTAAAAGTTAATCACCCTTTTTTTCTTTTTTTTGATATTTTTGTTCAAAACAGGCTGTTGAGGCACTTGTGGCACAAAATATTGGTAGAACAATTACCGTCTGTTAGGCACTAGCTACAAATAGTAATGGCTATAACTGACCATTTTATTCCGGTGACACACTAATAATCTTCAAGTCTTGCAACACGAAAACCTGGGGATCGATGCACGTGACCTACACATCGCCCGAAGCCACTCTGCACGTTTGTGCAAAATTGACCAAACCAAATTGGCTGCTTATTCCTCATGTAAATAAACGACCGTTCAGATTTTATTTTACAGTTACAGAAGTTAAGCTAGATGTGTTTTTTAATTATTCTAACTTTAAAGTATAAATAGTTTAAAGTTGTAACAATGGGGATCAAATGATTAATTAATTATTTCATGAATTATGTTGAAGATGAAGAAAATGACAAAAACTTCAAAGGTAGTGGAAAACGTAAAGGTCGTTGTTGTGGAAAACGTAAAGGTCGTTGTTGTGGAAAAGGCGAGAAGGGTTGGGGACGTCGATGTAAAAGTTGGAAATAAATTGTTGTTGTGTCAAGTACTGAGAGAATTACTCCTCTGGTAAGGACTTGTATTATATTATAGATAAATATTCAAACTAAGATTCGATTCTTTCAAGTTTTGAAAAAACAACTTTAGTAATCGAATGTTGGTTCATATTATTATGATACATTTTAATAAGTTCCATATCTGATGTGTCACACAACAAAGTTTTGTAGTTAACAATAAGCAGTTAGATTGTTTATTATTTGGTTGTTTACTTAACAACAAATGGTCTTGAAACAATATTTCGTTAATATTAAATATATTTTCTTTAAGTATTAGAAACTGTTTTATTGTCTACTAATTTAACAATCGTATTTCCTAATCAATGTAATTTTTTTACGTATTGAATATAGACAAGTTAAGATGTCACACAAACCTAATGATGAACTATTACAAAATGTAGCAAAACCTGTTTTAGTTCCTGCTCAGTGAAACTATATTTAATCTACTTATTTTTTTCAGTGTATTATGTATGCAGTTAACGGCATCCACTAAACTACAGATTTTATACTCACGTATTGTTATGATAAGCTAACATCACATCAACTGATTTATAGAAGTCACTGAAATCCCAGTTATTCTTTTTTGGAGGCGGGAAATTGTCTGTCAACTTTTAATGTTTAATAAAAGCGTTTTAAAAATTAGTATTTTGTGTTGTCATGTTTTAATTTATTACAAATATCTGCTCATGTGTTTTTAAAGAAACATTTTCGTGCCTTCATTGTAATTATATTGGAACAACCTCTGTAGAGCGGTAAAAATATTCATGGTAATAGCACACATTAACTGAACAATCCCTTCGATGTAATTTCACTTAAGGTTTGAATTCTCTCTGTTAAGCCTAAATTAGAAAACATTGCTTCATTATTTAAGCGGCATCAATATGAATTTATTTGTAAATTCCAAAACGTGTACAAATTATTTACAGAAATTTAGTGGAGTCGTCTCTTACACAGTTTGTAAAAAAAAATTTTTTTGTCAGGAATGATTATAAAATGTTTTTGTGTTTTTAATTAGATGCTGAAGAATAACATTATTGTTTATTTTGTTTTCTATTTTGAATATCGCACAAAGTTACACAAGGGCTACCTGCGTTAGCTCTCCCCTGTTTAGCACTGTCAGACTAGAAGGAAGGCAGCTAGTCATCACCACAAACTGCCAAATCTTGGCTACTCTTACCAATACATAGTGGGATTTATCGTTACTTTGTAACGTTCTCACAAATGAAAGGGCGAGCATATTAAAAACATAGTTAGATGGTTAGTGCATAACATAATGTTTAGGGAAAACAAGGGACCTATTGGTCCACCTTGGTTGTTCCGTCCTGTACAAAAAATCAAAAAATAACTTTTAAAAGATATAAAAATTAAAGCAAAATACTATCACTTATATATCTATCTAATATTTTTTAACTCACTCAAACTTACTGCTTCCACAACTTAGCTCAAGACGGCGCTTCTTGCCTAAATCTCAGTTTGTCTCACCTGGTTCCATAATTCTCGTTGTTAGATATGAAAAATGTAGATGCATCAACGATATCAGTTTTTTTAAAGATTTTAGGACTTAAATCACCTTTAATTGTTCTGTTTTCAAGAGAAAACAATTTTGAGGATCTTATACCCCACTCATATGAAAACTTATCTATCCCAGATACCATTTTAGTAACCCTCTTCTGAACCAACAGTTATATGTTTTCCCTAAGGTAAGTGGCCAAACCAGTGGCTTGTACAATGAAATTATAACTTCATTCAACTTGTATTAAATATTTTTGAAGATACAACCTAAAATATTATTTGTCTTAACACTAGCAACACATATAGAGATAAGTTTCTTTGAAAGCCTTTTATGTGACACTTTGTCAAATGCTTTGGAAAAATCCAAATAGACCAAATCTACATCCATAAAAAAATATTTTTAATACGGGCGTAGACAAAGGTTTAAATCCAAATATAAACATTGTAAAGATATTTCTAGTTGTTACTTTCCGATCTAGAAGATCTAGGAATCAGCAAATATATTTCAAATGTTTCGGTTAATCTACTAAATTTAAGTTTATAGAAATGACGTATAATTGTAGTTAGTAAGTTTCACTCTCTTGACAACACGTGTAAACTGCTGCATGACTAAATATCACATTCTCATTGGCTCTTCTTGATACTGGAGATCTGGACACTTTTCTGTCATTTGGTACATGGTTGTTTTGCTTACGCTTGAGATCAATGGCAGTTTGTTTTGTTTGTTTTTGAATTTCGCACAAAGCTACTCGAGGGCTATCTGTGCTAGCCGTCCCTAATTTGGCAGTGTAAGAGGGAAGGCAGCTAGTCATCACCACCCACTGCCATCTCCTGGGCTACTCTTTTACCAACGAATGGTGGGATTGACCGTCACATTATAATGCCCCCACGGCTGAAAGGGCGAGCATGTTTGGCGCGACGGGAATGCGAACCCGAGACCCTCAGATTACGAGTCACACGCCTTAACACGCTTGGCCATGCCGGGCCCATCAGTGGCAGTCTTGATTTTATCCTGAAGGCTTCATTAACAAAGATACTTAACATCAGTATTATTGAATTTTGGTGTTCTACTCCTTTTTTTCGTATTTTGAAATTTACCTCTCGCGATATAGGGTGTGACTGACGACGTTTGAAGGCGGGCATTTCAAGTCTGCAACAATTTTTCGGGGTGTCCAACTCGAATCATGTAATGCTATGTTGCGAACTCTCAGCTCCGGTGACAATTCTCTACGTTTGTTGGTCCGTGATTATTTCAAATAACAACAAAATTTAATACATATTGTGTAAAATACATCTTTTTATCAAGGTATATTTGTGTAGTGACATTTAAATTGATTTATTCTAGAATATACAGGTACCTTGGGCTAGCTTCTTTCTGTATGATTAAGACACTATATGGAGGTACCATGACACTTACTTCAGACTCATAATTTGATCAGCATATTCATTCAAGCATATCTCTTATGACATCATTTGGTACAATGATATGAGAATTCTAAAGAATAATAAGTATTCTTATCCTGACTCATTCAGTTGTCAGCAGGGATCAGTGAAACATTACCATAGTATTGAAGTTTACATTCAGTGGTGTGATGTAGAATGATTCCCATAAATTGGAAAGAATGACAAAATGTTCTCTTGTCCTAAGACTTTAATACAGTACTGTAGTATGATTTGTATCCTAAGAAAATTTGTTTCTATTTCCTAAAATATTTCGCTGTGTTAAACAAGATAATTTAATTCGTAAAATAATATGACTTATCCTTCCTACTTCCTGTTAAGTAAACAAGAAAGGTCTTCTTAGATATAAGTCAGACTACTTTATATTTTTCAACACAGAAATATAGTAAATATAGCGAGAGCCTCACCCAATCACATAGCTACAATCCTCTATGATACCCAATTACGTAGATACGATAATCTATCATACCCAATCTCATTGCTACATTGGACTTACAACAGAGTTTGATTCAATATTGTGGACAGAGTTAAAACAAAACAATGTGTAGACGACATCTAAAACATAATGTTACGCCACAGAATACTTTGTATTCAACAGTTGTTCATAGAACAATTACATTACATTAATTATGTAACGGGTTATCATTCTCGTTACTTTCTTGAGAACATTCTCAAACGAAAACATGTGAAACCTCTTGAAGGGTTGCATCTGTTAACGATAAAGATGAACTGTTCGTGTTAGTCTTTAAACAAACAGTAATTTCTATTTAAAGTTAACTTTACTTTAACAACGTTAAGCAGCCATGATATACAGTGAAATATCATGACAATGTGTTTGTTTGTTGGTAACTACAAAACCAAATATTAAAAGCTGACAAACATCATGCCGCCTGCAAAGAAGAATAATATAATTCAGTGGCATCTTTAAACCACGTCTTTCTTTTATAAAACTATACAATCGGCTGTTCGTGCTCTACCAACCACGGGTATCGATATCCGGTTTTTAGTATTGTAAGTCGGCACACAACATATATCACTTAAACAAGGAGAACCACAGTGTTTTATTTAAAACAAAAATGACACATAGACGGAAAATAGATGCTGCTAAGAGACAAAGAATTCGATATGAAAGGATACAAAGCTTCCAAAAATGTCAGAAACAAATTATAACTTTGAGTTGTACAGTGGGGTACATAATTTTTAAACTAGAACTACTCGTATCAAGTGTATTGATATAAAGTGTTGTTTTCTGAATAGTGTTTTACTTATATGTACCACCAATAATCTCTGTCTATGCCTTTTTTCAATTAATCATAAAACATATTGTAGTTTTCTCTGTTTTATAGTTTATTTAAGTAATAAATATATGTATAATGTAGTTAGCATTATATCTATAATGTAATATTGAAACAATAGTAAAACAACAATAATATTTTATGTAATGTTAGACGAACATTACAGTAGACTCGACAAATGAAGCATTACAATTACAAGAAATTTGCTGTATATAGAATCCCTGGATAAATTGTATTTATGTGTGCAGTTTAAAGGTCGTTTTTTTCTAACTTTCTAATAAGTAATATTAAATTATCTTATACTCAAAATACAAAATAAATTAATTTTTGAAGTAGTTTATATGTAAAGAAATACTATTCGCTTTATCAGAACATTTAATTGCGAATTACTCATTTCTCGTTATAAAACGTTTGTTGTAGTCGTTAATAATTTATGTTTTCACATATATTATCTACTAAAAGTTCCAAACGTTTATGACAATGACTTTAGCTGATGATCGTTCAGTGCAAATAACTCGAGGAAACTTTCCCAAAAACATCAACAACCCTGCCCTCTAGAGGATTATATCACATGTACGGTTCACGTTGCTACTGCTTTGAGCAACAGAAACAAAATCTAAATTTTGATTGTAGGTTCAATAACAAGTTACAATTCATGCGACTTTTTATTTTTTTATCAATATTTTATGAAGCCATCTTTTTTTTTCCTTTCTAAAACATAATTTCTAAGTTTAAAATAATAATAAAAATATTCATTTATTGAATCTAAAGTCGTACATTGGAAAATACGTAATTTACAACGGTGTTCTAAAAACATTATGAAAACACGAAAAAGTTCCTCAAGAAAAGCATGAGTGGATAGATATTCGTAATAAATTAAAACACGACCTTAAAAATATTTTTTGAAATGCTTTTATTAAACATTAAAAGTTGACAAACAAACTCTTGTCTCCAAAGAGGAAGAGGCCCAGCATAGCTGGTTAAGGCACTCGACTCGTTATCTGAGGGTTGCGGGTTCGAAACCCTGTCATACCAACCGTGCTCGCCCTTTCAGTCGTGGGGGTTTATAATGTGACGGTCAATACCACTATTCGTTGATAAAAGAGTAGCCCAAGAGCTTGCTAGCCGCCCCAATTCAGCAGTGTAAGATAAGAGAGAAGGTAACAAACCATCACCACCCAATTTATAATATTTCATGGTTGGGTTTGTGTTACATCTTAAGTTATCTAATTTCAATACGTAAACATATTACATTGATTAGGAAATACGATTGTTAAATTAGTAGACAATAAAACAGTTTCTAATACTTTAAGAAAATATATTTAATATTAACGAAATTTGTTTCAAGACCATTTGTTGTTAAGTAAACAGCCAAATAATAAACAATCTAACTGCTTATTGTTAACTATAAAACTTTGTTGTGTGACACATCAGATACAGAACTTATTAAAGTTCTATACATAACATGTTTAACGACTTAAAACAATAATTCCTATAACAACTGTTATTGTGATTGTGATTGTTTTCTTATAGCAACGCCACATCGGGCTATCTGGTGAGCCCACCGAGGGAAATCGAAACCCTAATTTTAGCGTTCTAAATCCGTAGACATACCGCTGTACTACCAAGGGGCAACAACTGTTATTCAGTGGACTTTATCAGCTGATTTTAAGTTAAAAGTGTTAAATCATAGAAACAATAATAATCAATATCATTTTGACACATTGAAATCATATGAATAGCAGTGATGTTCATGTTTCATTCCTTATTATATGAGATATATAATTTACTGTGTAAATAACAATATAAGAAAGTCGTTCATTTTCAATCCATATAAAAAAGCATTTTTTATTGTATACATATCATTTCCCTATTAGAACAATTACACTTGCATCCCAAACGTTCCCTTACTTCTTCAATAGTATTCTGTGCCGGTATTGGAGCTGAGATTAAACAGAGCAGCAACTATATAATTGTAGGCACCAGATACATTTGGAATTTACATACGTATTGGGAACGAAACTGAAATGACACAAATACAAATGATGACACATAAAAATACCCGAATATTTATTTTATTTATATAATAATTGTTCTAACTCCAGTCATAACGTAACTGAATACAGAGATAATCGGAATACGTGAGTAGTTTTAAATCGGAAGATTCTTATAACTGTTTCGTTTGTTTTTTTCATTTCACGCAAAGCTACACGAAGGCTATTTGCGCGAGCCTTCCCAAATTTAAAGAAGACAGCTAATCATCACTATCCACCGCCAACTCTCAGAATACTCTTTTACTAACTAATATTGGAATTGAACGCAACATAAAAACACGTCTACGTCTAAAAGGTGAGCATGTTTGGTGCAACGTGGAATCAAACCAGCGTCATGTAGATTGCGAGTCGAGCTCGCTCTTAGAGCTAAGTAAGGTTTTCTTATTTTGCCTCTTGAATTCACCTCACTAGAATAATAGATATTATACCTCACACTTTTTTATTTCTCTTAGTTTTAAATATTTTAGCAATATGACATAAGAAAGTTTTCCTATGGTAACTGGAAATATTTTAACAATATGCTACAATATTGCTTTACTCTGCTAGTTCTAGATATTTCAATAATGCTTTCTCTAGAACTTGTAAATATTTTAACAATATCGCAATAGAATGTTTTCCTCTGTTAACTGGAAATATTTTAACAATATGCTACAATATTCCTTTACTCTGCTAGTTCTAAATATTGCAATAATGCTTTCTCTAGTACTTGTAAATATTTTAACAATATGGCACTAGAATGTTTTCCTCTAGAAACTGGAAATATTTTAATAATATGCTACAATATTGCTTTACTCTGCTAGTTCTAAATATTGCAGAAATGTTTTATCTTATACTTTTAAATATTTTAACAACATGTCTCTACGTTGTTTTTCTTTAGTAGTTCTAGAAACCATAATAAACACAGTTTTGAACAAAATGTTTCATATTTTGTAATAAATCAGATATTTACTATTCAAATAGATTACAAATACAGTTATTGCTGTCAAACTGAGAAACGCATGTTATATTAAACATCCACATATGTAATGTGTTTTATGAGACAAGTTATGTGTACATCATGGACCATTTATTAGATTGGCGAACAAATTTATATATACACCTGTAGAAAGATGTTTACATTTAACCTTTCACCTATCACAACAAAACATATACATATATAATGACAAAATATAACATCACCTTATTATAAATAGCATTTATAAACCTATAATAGTTCATATTAGATATTCTGTACTTGGCTAGATATCCTCGTATTCTAATGACCTCCACAATTCGACGTAATATGCTGTTAATAAGATTATTGATGTAATCTACTGTTATTTTACCCCAACTTGCCAATACAAGACGCAGAAACCCAGCTACAGCAGCTGGTTTAATGTCGTGGTAAACCGTTGTTCTGTTTAGTTCTGCCAAAACTAAACTTGTATACTTGTTATGTATACAAGTTCTATACATAACATGTTCAACGACTTAAAACAATAATTCCTATAACAACTGTTATTGTGATTGTGATTGTTTTCTTATAGCAACGCCACATCGGGCTATCTGGTGAGCCCACCGAGGGAAATCGAAACCCTAATTTTAGCGTTCTAAATCCGTAGACATACCGCTGTACTACCAAGGGGCAACAACTGTTATTCAGTGGACTTTATCAGCTGATTTCAAGTTAAAAGTGTTAAATCATAGAAACAATAATAATCAATATCATTTTGACACATTGAAATCATATGAATAGCAGTGATGTTCATGTTTCATTCCTTATTATATGAGATATATAATTTACTGTGTAAATAACAATATAAGAATGTCGTTTATTTTCAATCCATATAAAAAAGCATGTTTTATTGTATACATATCATTTCCCTATTAGAACAATTACTCTTGCATCCCAAACGTTCCCTTACTTCTTCAATAGTATTCTGTGCCGGTATTGAGCTGAGATTAAACATAGCAGCAACTATATAATTGTAGGCACCAGATACATTTGGAATTTACATACGTATTGGGAACGAAACTGAAATGACACAAATACAAATGATGACACATAAAAATACCCGAATATTTATTTTATTTATATAATAATTGTTCTAACACCAGTGATAACGTAACTGAATACAGAGATAATCGGAATACGTGAGTAGTTTTAAATCGGAAGATTCTTATAACTGTTTCGTTTGTTTTTTTTT
Source organism: Tachypleus tridentatus (assembly GCF_004210375.1). Lineage (NCBI taxonomy): Eukaryota > Metazoa > Arthropoda > Merostomata > Xiphosura > Limulidae > Tachypleus > Tachypleus tridentatus. Next base: position 273,445,455 of record NC_134837.1, read on the forward strand.
ATTTCACGCAAAGCTACACGAAGGCTATTTGCGCGAGCCTTCCCAAATTTAAAGAAGACAGCTAATCATCACTATCCACCGCCAACTCTCAGAATACTCTTTTACTAACTAATATTGGAATTGAACGCAACATAAAAACACGTCTACGTCTAAAAGGTGAGCATGTTTGGTGCAACGTGGATTCAAACCAGCGTCATGTAGATTGCGAGTCGAGCTCGCTCTTAGAGCTAAGTAAGGTTTTCTTATTTTGCCTCGTGAATTCACCTCACTAGAATAATAAATATTATACCTCACACTTTTTTATTTCTCTCAGTTTTAAATATTTTAGCAATATGACATTAGAAAGTTTTCCTATGGTAACTGGAAATATTTTAACAATATGCTACAATATTGCTTTACTCTGCTAGTTCTAGATATTTCAATAATGCTTTCTCTAGAACTTGTAAATATTTTAACAATATCGCACTAGAATGTTTTCCTCTGTTAACTGGAAATATTTTAACAATATGCTACAATATTGCTTTACTCTGCTAGTTCTAGATATTTCAATAATGGTTTCTCTAGAACTTGTAAATATTTTAACAATATCGCACTAGAATATTTTCCTCTGAAAACTGGAAATATTTTTACAATATGTTACAATATTGCTTTACTCTGCTAGTTCTAAATATTGCAATAATGCTTTCTCTAGTACTTGTAAATATTTTAACAATATGGCACTAGAATGTTTTCCTCTAGAAACTGGAAATATTTTAATAATATGCTACAATATTGCTTTACTCTGCTAGTTCTAAATATTGCAGAAATGTTTTATCTTATACTTTTAAATATTTTAACAACATGTCTCTACGTTGTTTTTCTTTAGTAGTTCTAGAAACCATAATAAACACAGTTTTGAACAAAATGTTTCATATTTTGTAATAAATCAGATATTTACTATTCAAATAGATTACAAATACAGTTATTGCTGTCAAACTGAGAAACGCATGTTATATTAAACATCCACATATGTAATGTGTTTTATGAGACAAGTTATGTGTACATCATGGACCATTTATTAGATTGGCGAACAAATTTATATATACACCTGTAGAAAGATGTTTACATTTAACCTTTCAGCTATCACAACAAAACATATACATATATAATGACAAAATATAACATCACCTTATTATAAATAGCATTTATAAACCTATAATAGTTCATATTAGATATTCTGTACTTGGCTAGATATCCTCGTATTCTAATGACCTCCACAATTCGACGTAATATGCTGTTAATAAGATTATTGATGTAATCTACTGTTATTTTACCCCAACTTGCCAATACAAGACGCAGAAACCCAGCTACAGCAGCTGGTTTAATGTCGTGGTAAACCGTTGTTCTGTTTAGTTCTGCCAAAACTAAACTTGTATACTTGTTATGTATACAAGTTCTATACATAACATGTTCAACGACTTAAAACAATAATTCCTATAACAACTGTTATTGTGATTGTGATTGTTTTCTTATAGCAACGCCACATCGGGCTATCTGGTGAGCCCACCGAGGGAAATCGAAACCCTAATTTTAGCGTTCTAAATCCGTAGACATACCGCTGTACTACCAAGGGGCAACAACTGTTATTCAGTGGACTTTATCAGCTGATTTCAAGTTAAAAGTGTTAAATCATAGAAACAATAATAATCAATATCATTTTGACACATTGAAATCATATGAATAGCAGTGATGTTCATGTTTCATTCCTTATTATATGAGATATATAATTTACTGTGTAAATAACAATATAAGAATGTCGTTTATTTTCAATCCATATAAAAAAGCATGTTTTATTGTATACATATCATTTCCCTATTAGAACAATTACTCTTGCATCCCAAACGTTCCCTTACTTCTTCAATAGTATTCTGTGCCGGTATTGGAGCTGAGATTAAACATAGCAGCAACTATATAATTGTAGGCACCAGATACATTTGGAATTTACATACGTATTGGGAACGAAACTGAAATGACACAAATACAAATGATGACACATAAAAATACCCGAATATTTATTTTATTTATATAATAATTGTTCTAACACCAGTGATAACGTAACTGAATACAGAGATAATCGGAATACGTGAGTAGTTTTAAATCGGAAGATTCTTATAACTGTTTCGTTTGTTTTTTTTTTATTTCACGCAAAGCTACACGAAGGCTATTTGCGCGAGCCTTCCCAAATTTAAAGAAGACAGCTAATCATCACTATCCACCGCCAACTCTCAGAATACTCTTTTACTAACTAATATTGGAATTGAACTCAACATAAAAACACGTCTACGTCTAAAAGGTGAGCATGTTTGGTGCAACGTGGATTCAAACCAGCGTCATGTAGATTGCGAGTCGAGCTCGCTCTTAGAGCTAAGTAAGGTTTTCTTATTTTGCCTCGTGAATTCACCTCACTAGAATAATAAATATTATACCTCACACTTTTTTATTTCTCTCAGTTTTAAATATTTTAACAATATGACATAAGAAAGTTTTCCTATGGTAACTGGAAATATTTTAACAATATGCTACAATATTGCTTTACTCTGCTAGTTCTAGATATTTCAATAATGCTTTCTCTAGAACTTGTAAATATTTTAACAATATCGCACTAGAATGTTTTCCTCTGGTAACTGGAAATATTTTAACAATATGCTACAATATTGCTTTACTCTGCTAGTTCTAGATATTTCAATAATGCTTTCTCTAGAACTTGTAAATATTTTAACAATATGACATAAGAAAGTTTTCCTATGATAACTGGAAATATTTTAACAATATGCTACAATATTGCTTTACTCTGCTAGTTCTAGATATTTCAATAATGCTTTCTCTAGAACTTGTAAATATTTTAACAATATCGCACTAGAATGTTTTCCTCTGGTAACTGGAAATATTTTAACAATATGCTACAATATTGCTTTACTCTGCAAGTTCTAGATATTTCAATAATGCTTTCTCTAGAACTTGTAAATATTTTAACAATATCGCAATAGGTTGTTTTCCTCTGTTAACTGGAAATATTTTAACAATATGCTACAATATTCCTTTACTCTGCTAGTTCTAAATATTGCAATAATGCTTTCTCTAGTACTTGTAAATATTTTAACAATATGGCACTAGAATGTCTTCCTCTGGTAACTGGAAATATTTTAACAATATGCTACAATATTGCTTTACTCTGCTAGTTCTAAATATTGCAGAAATGTTTTATCTTATACTTTTAAATATTTTAACAACATGTCTCTACGTTGTTTTTCTTTAGTAGTTCTAGAAACCATAATAAACACAGTTTTGAACAAAATGTTTCATATTTTGTAATAAATCAGATATTTACTATTCAAATAGATTACAAATACAGTTATTGCTGTCAAACTGAGAAACGCATGTTATATTAAACAACAACATATCTAATGTGTTTTATGAGACAAGTTATGTGTACATCATGGACCATTTATTAGATTGGCGAACAAATTTATATATACACCTGTAGAAAGATGTTTACATTTAACCTTTCACCTATCACAACAAAACATATACATATATAATGACAAAATATAACATCACCTTATTATAAATAGCATTTATAAACCTATAATAGTTCATATTAGATATTCTGTACTTGGCTAGATATCCTCGTATTCTAATGACCTCCACAATTCGACGTAATATGCTGTTAATAAGATTATTGATGTAATCTACTGTTATTTTACCCCAACTTGCCAATACAAGACGCAGAAACCCAGCTACAGCAGCTGGTTTAATGTCGTGGTAAACCGTTGTTCTGTTTAGTTCTGCCAAAACTAAACTTGTATACTTGTTATGTATACAAGTTCTATACATAACATGTTCAACGACTTAAAACAATAATTCCTATAACAACTGTTATTGTGATTGTGATTGTTTTCTTATAGCAACGCCACATCGGGCTATCTGGTGAGCCCACCGAGGGAAATCGAAACCCTAATTTTAGCGTTCTAAATCCGTAGACATACCGCTGTACTACCAAGGGGCAACAACTGTTATTCAGTGGACTTTATCAGCTGATTTCAAGTTAAAAGTGTTAAATCATAGAAACAATAATAATCAATATCATTTTGACACATTGAAATCATATGAATAGCAGTGATGTTCATGTTTCATTCCTTATTATATGAGATATATAATTTACTGTGTAAATAACAATATAAGAATGTCGTTTATTTTCAATCCATATAAAAAAGCATGTTTTATTGTATACATATCATTTCCCTATTAGAACAATTACTCTTGCATCCCAAACGTTCCCTTACTTCTTCAATAGTATTCTGGGCCGGTATTGGAGCTGAGATTAAACATAGCAGCAACTATATAATTGTAGGCACCAGATACATTTGGAATTTACATACGTATTGGGAACGAAACTGAAATGACACAAATACAAATGATGACACATAAAAATACCCGAATATTTATTTTATTTATATAATAATTGTTCTAACACCAGTGATAACGTAACTGAATACAGAGATAATCGGAATACGTGAGTAGTTTTAAATCGGAAGATTCTTATAACTGTTTCGTTTGTTTTTTTTTATTTCACGCAAAGCTACACGAAGGCTATTTGCGCGAGCCTTCCCAAATTTAAAGAAGACAGCTAATCATCACTATCCACCGCCAACTCTCAGAATACTCTTTTACTAACTAATATTGGAATTGAACGCAACATAAAAACACGTCTACGTCTAAAAGGTGAGCATGTTTGGTGCAACGTGGATTCAAACCAGCGTCATGTAGATTGCGAGTCGAGCTCGCTCTTAGAGCTAAGTAAGGTTTTCTTATTTTGCCTCGTGAATTCACCTCACTAGAATAATAAATATTATACCTCACACTTTTTTATTTCTCTCAGTTTTAAATATTTTAACAATATGACATAAGAAAGTTTTCCTATGGTAACTGGAAATATTTTAACAATATGCTACAATATTGCTTTACTCTGCTAGTTCTAGATATTTCAATAATGCTTTCTCTAGAACTTGTAAATATTTTAACAATATCGCACTAGAATGTTTTCCTCTGGTAACTGGAAATATTTTAACAATATGCTACAATATTGCTTTACTCTGCTAGTTCTAGATATTTCAATAATGCTTTCTCTAGAACTTGTAAATATTTTAACAATATGACATAAGAAAGTTTTCCTATGATAACTGGAAATATTTTAACAATATGCTACAATATTGCTTTACTCTGCTAGTTCTAGATATTTCAATAATGCTTTCTCTAGAACTTGTAAATATTTTAACAATATCGCACTAGAATGTTTTCCTCTGGTAACTGGAAATATTTTAACAATATGCTACAATATTGCTTTACTCTGCAAGTTCTAGATATTTCAATAATGCTTTCTCTAGAACTTGTAAATATTTTAACAATATCGCAATAGGTTGTTTTCCTCTGTTAACTGGAAATATTTTAACAATATGCTACAATATTCCTTTACTCTGCTAGTTCTAAATATTGCAATAATGCTTTCTCTAGTACTTGTAAATATTTTAACAATATGGCACTAGAATGTCTTCCTCTGGTAACTGGAAATATTTTAACAATATGCTACAATATTGCTTTACTCTGCTAGTTCTAAATATTGCAGAAATGTTTTATCTTATACTTTTAAATATTTTAACAACATGTCTCTACGTTGTTTTTCTTTAGTAGTTCTAGAAACCATAATAAACACAGTTTTGAACAAAATGTTTCATATTTTGTAATAAATCAGATATTTACTATTCAAATAGATTACAAATACAGTTATTGCTGTCAAACTGAGAAACGCATGTTATATTAAACAACAACATATCTAATGTGTTTTATGAGACAAGTTATGTGTACATCATGGACCATTTATTAGATTGGCGAACAAATTTATATATACACCTGTAGAAAGATGTTTACATTTAACCTTTCACCTATCACAACAAAACATATACATATATAATGACAAAATATAACATCACCTTATTATAAATAGCATTTATAAACCTATAATAGTTCATATTAGATATTCTGTACTTGGCTAGATATCCTCGTATTCTAATGACCTCCACAATTCGACGTAATATGCTGTTAATAAGATTATTGATGTAATCTACTGTTATTTTACCCCAACTTGCCAATACAAGACGCAGAAACCCAGCTACAGCAGCTGGTTTAATGTCGTGGTAAACCGTTGTTCTGTTTAGTTCTGCCAAAACTAAACTTGTATACTTGTTATGTATACAAGTTCTATACATAACATGTTTAACGACTTAAAACAACAATTCCTATAACAACTGTTATTGTGATTGTGATTGTTTTCTTATAGCAACGCCACATCGGGCTATCTGGTGAGCCCATCGAGGGAAATCGAAACCCTAATTTTAGCGTTCTAAATCCGTAGACATGCCGCTGTACTACCAAGGGGCAACAACTGTTATTCAGTGGACTTTATCAGCTGCTTTCAAATTAAAAGTGTTAAATCATAGAAACAATAATAATCAATATCATTTTGACACATTGAAATCATATGAATAGCAGTGATGTTCATGTTTCATTCCTTATTATATGAGATATATAATTTACTGTGTAAATAACAATATAAGAATGTCGTTCATTTTTAATCCATATAAAAAAGCATGTTTTATTGTATACATATCATTTCTCTATTAGAACAATTACACTTGCATCCCAAACGTTCCCTTACTTCTTCAATAGTATTCTGTGCCGGTATTGGAGCTGAGATTAAACATAGCAGCAACTATATAATTGTAGGCACCAGATACATTTGGAATTTACATACGTATTGGGAACGAAACTGAAATGACACAAATACAAATGATGACACATAAAAATATCCGAATATTTATTTTATTTATATAATAATTGTTCTAACACCAGTGATAACGTAACTGAATACAGAGATAATCGGAATACGTGAGTAGTTTTAAATCGGAAGATTCTTATAACTGTTTCGTTTGTTTTTTTTTATTTCACGCAAAGCTACACGAAGGCTATTTGCGCGAGCCTTCCCAAATTTAAAGAAGACAGCTAATCATCCCTATCCACCGCCAACTCTCTGAATACTGTTTTACTAACTAATATTGGAATTGAACGCAACATAAAAACACGTCTACCTCTAAAATGTGAGCATGTTTGGTGCAACGTGGATTCAAACCAGCGTCATGTAGATTGCGAGTCGAGCTCGCTCTTAGAGCTAAGTAAGGTTTTCTTATTTTGCCTCTTGAATTCACGTCACTAAAATAATAAATATTATACCTCACACTTTCTTATTTCTCTTAGTTTTAAATATTTTAGCAATATGACATTAGAAAGTTTTCCTATGGTAACTGGAAATATTTTAACAATATGCTACAATATTGCTTTACTCTGCTAGTTCTAGATATTTCAATAATGCTTTCTCTAGAACTTGTAAATATTTTAACAATATCGCACTAGAATGTTTTCCTCTGTTAACTGGAAATATTTTAACAATATGCTACAATATTGCTTTACTCTGCTAGTTCTAGATATTTCAATAATGGTTTCTCTAGAACTTGTAAATATTTTAACAATATCGCACTAGAATATTTTCCTCTGAAAACTGGAAATATTTTTACAATATGTTACAATATTGCTTTACTCTGCTAGTTCTAAATATTGCAATAATGCTTTCTCTAGTACTTGTAAATATTTTAACAATATGGCACTAGAATGTTTTCCTCTAGAAACTGGAAATATTTTAATAATATGCTACAATATTGCTTTACTCTGCTAGTTCTAAATATTGCAGAAATGTTTTATCTTATACTTTTAAATATTTTAACAATATGTCTCTACGTTGTTTTTCTTTAGTAGTTCTAGAAACCATAATAAACACAGTTTTGAACAAAATGTTTCATATTTTGTAATAAATCAGATATTTATTATTCAAATAGATTACAAATACAGTTATTGCTGTCAAACTGGAAACGCATGTTATATTAAACAACAACATATGTAATGTGTTTTATGAGACAAGTTATGTGTACATCATGGACCATTTATTAGATTGGCGAACAAATTTATATATACACCTGTAGAAAGATGTTTACATTTAACCTTTCACCTATCACAACAAAACATATACATATATAATGACAAAATATAACATCACCTTATTATAAATAGCATTTATAAACCTATATCAGTTCATATTAGATATTCTTTACTTGGCTAGATATCCTCGTATTCTAATGACCTCCACAATTCGTCGTAATATGCTGTTAATAAGATTATTGATGTAATCTACTGTTATTTTACCCCAACTTGCCAATACAACACGCAGAAACCCAGCTACAGCAGCTGGTTTAATGTCGTGGTAAACAGTTGTTCTGTTTAGTTCTGCTAAAACTAAACTTGTATACTTGTTATGTATACAAGTTCTATACATAACATGTTTAACGACTTAAAACAACAATTCCTATAACAACTGTTATTGTGATTGTGATTGTTTTCTTATAGCAACGCCACATCGGGCTATCTGGTGAGCCCATCGAGGGAAATCGAAACCCTAATTTTAGCGTTCTAAATCCGTAGACATGCCGCTGTACTACCAAGGGGCAACAACTGTTATTCAGTGGACTTTATCAGCTGCTTTCAAATTAAAAGTGTTAAATCATAGAAACAATAATAATCAATATCATTTTGACACATTGAAATCATATGAATAGCAGAGATGTTCATGTTTCATTCCTTATTATATGAGATATATAATTTACTGTGTAAATAACAATATAAGAATGTCGTTCATTTTTATTCCATATAAAAAAGCATGTTTTATTGTATACATATCATTTCTCTATTAGAACAATTACACTTGCATCCCAAACGTTCCCTTACTTCTTCAATAGTATTCTGTGCCGGCATTGGAGCTGAGATTAAACATAGCAGCAACTATATAATTGTAAGCACCAGATACATTTGGAATTTACATATTTATTGTGAACGAAACTGAAATGACACAAATACAAATGATGACACATAAAAAAATACCCGAATATTTATTTTATTTATGTAATAATTGTTCTAACACCAGTGATAACGTAACTGAATACAGAGATAATCGGAATACGTGAGTAGTTTTAAATCGGAAGATTCTTATAACTGTTTCGTTTGTTTGTTTTTATTTCACGCAAAGCTACACGAAGGCTATTTGCGCGAGCCTTCCCAAATTTAAAGAAGACAGCTAATCATCCCTATCCACCGCCAACTCTCAGAATACTCTTTTACTAACTAATATTGGAATTGAACGCAACATAAAAAACACGTCTACGTCTAAAGGTGAGCATGTTTGGTGCAACGTGGATTCAAACCAGCGTCATGTAGATTGCGAGTCGAGCTCGCTCTTAGAGCTAAGTAAGGTTTTCTTATTTTGCCTCTTGAATTCACCTCACTAGAATAATAAATATTATACCTCACACTTTTTTATTTCTCTTAGTTTTAAATATTTCAGCAATATGACATTAGAAAGTTTTTCTATGATACCTGGAAATATTTTAACAATATGCTACAATATTGCTTTACTCTGCTAGTTCTAGATATTTCAATAATGCTTTCTCTAGAACTTGTAAATATTTTAACAATATCGCACTAGAATATTTTCCTCTGGTAACTGGAAATATTTTAACAATATGTTACAATATTGCTTTACTCTGCTAGTTCTAAATATTGCAATAATGCTTTCTCTAGTACTTGTAAATATTTTAACAATATGGCACTAGAATATTTTCCTCTGGTAACTGGAAATATTTTAACAATATGCTACAATATTGCTTTACTCTGTTAGTTCTAAATATTGCAGAAATGATTTTTTTTTTATACTTTTAAATATTTTAACAATATGTCTCTACGTTGTTTTTCTTTAGTAGTTGTAGAAACCATAATAAACACAGTTTTGAACAAAATGTTTCATATTTTGTAATAAATCAGATATTTATTATTCAAATAGATTACAAATACAGTTATTGCTGTCAAACTGAGAAACGCATGTTATATTAAACATCCACATATGTAGTGTGTTTTATGAAACAAGTTATGTGTACATCATGGACCATTTATTAGATTGGCGAACAAATTTATATATACACCTGTAGAAAGATGTTTACATTTAACCTTTCACCTATCACAACAAAACATATACATATATAATGACAAAATATAACATCACCTTATTATAAATAGCATTTATAAACCTATAACAGTTCATATTAGATATTCTGTACTTGGCTAGATATCCTTGTATTCTAATGACCTCCACAATTCGACGTAGTATGCTGTTAATAAGATTATTGATGTAATCTACTGTTATTTTACCCCAACTTGCCAATACAAGACGCAGAAACCCAGCTACAGCAGCTGGTTTAATGTCGTGGTAAACCGTTGTTCTGTTTAGTTCTGCCAAAACTAAACTTGTATACTTGTTATGTATACAAGTTCTATACATAACATGTTCAACGACTTAAAACAATAATTCCTATAACAACTGTTATTGTGATTGTGATTGTTTTCTTATAGCAACGCCACATCGGGCTATCTGGTGAGCCCACCGAGGGAAATCGAAACCCTAATTTTAGCGTTTTAAATCCGTAGACATACTGCTGTACTAGCAAGGGGCAACAACTGTTATTCAGTGGACTTTAACAGCTGCTTTCAAGTTAAAAGTGTTAAATCATAGAAACAATAATAATCAGTATCATTTTGACACATTGAAATCATATGAATAGCAGTGATGTTCATGTTTCATTCCTTATTATATGAGATATATAATTTACTGTGTAAATAACAATATAAAAATGTCGTTCATTTTTATTCCATATAAAAAAGCATGTTTTATTGTATACATATCATTTCTCTATTAGAACTTCTCATTTGCTAAGTAACGAGAAGAACTGACGTTCTTAGGAGAATGTTAACATTAAACAAATATTACCAGTCGTGTGTTTAATAATATGATTTACTAACGCTGGTGTTTATTGCAAGGAAGTAATGCAAATTATAACCTGATATATATGTATATTATACTAGTTTTAAGTACAACTGTTTTTCATAAAATATTACTTTACTTACAGTCACATCATTGTATCGTGGTTGTTTGTTGAAGTCCAAAGCTAAACAATGTTTTATGTAAACTCTGTCCACGATGTGGAATCAAATTTTGAGTTTAGTATTGCAAGTCCATAAACTGCGGATCATATTGACTATCATAGCTTTGTGATTGGGTATCGTACAGAATATTAGCCACGTGGTTGAGTGCTCTAAAAGATCTAAGCTACACGATTGAGTGAAATATCATATTTTATAAGCACTCTCACTTCTCTTATTAAGATCTTTTATTTGTAATGATATTAAATAAAAAAAACAAATAAGTCAACTTATGATTTTTATCTAGAACTTTAAATATTGCATGCTTCACTCGTTTTTATTCAAGTTTTGATTTGTTGTCCTTATTAATCATCCAGTGTGCTCGATTAATTTAAATATTCTGTAATGGTAGCATTTTGATGGTATTTGCTGTGTTGTATAACATGATACAATATGATTTTTATTCTAAGAGTGGTAGCCCCTCATACTTCATATACTTCACCTGTGATATATAAGGTAACGTCATTTCTTATCCTAAAAAACTTGTCAGTCATACATCCTCTGTGTCATAAAAAATTCAGGATTCACGTAGTCGTCTGTTGACTAGATTTTCGCATACTAGGAGAAAACATGAGACTAAACAGGACGCCAGAAAATGTGGAAACTAGTTTCTTTGATATCAGACATAAGAGATATACTTTGTACATTTATTTTAATACACACTCTTGTTTCAATATAGTTTTATTATTTGCCTGTGATATATATCATTGGCTGTGTATTGCGCAAGTCACATCTGTAGAACATTCTTGAGAGTGAGCATCAACATTGTTAAAACTTCCAGAAATTCGCGTCATTCGAATAAAGTGGATAGCCGAGAGACAGAAAAAAATTGTGGTTAACGCCTATTAATTGGGAAACTACAGAATTTGACAAGAAACGTTTACGGATTTTGAGCATTACAAACCGTTTCACTTCACTGAATTAACTCAGGAGGTTAGTATTTATACAAAGACATTAAATATTGTCGCCGGTAAAAACTTACGAGTTCTTCAAGATTAGCCAGCCGTTAAAATACGTGCACAGATGTATCAACAAACAATTAATTTGTTGTCCCTGAACTTCGATAGAAGATTTGGTTCCAGATCAGATATAAGACTCGGTATTGTTTGTATGTTTGTAAAATTCTTGTGTATAAACCATCATTTGTAATAACTATTGCTAATTATCGTTATTATGAATTGTATTGTTTTTATTTTTATATTAAAACTTCTTGTGTTAAAAATTGTGTGTATCAATCTTCTTGGCAAATATTATAAATTATATTATAAATATTATAGATTTATTTAACTTCTAAATTCAACTTTACAGTTATATGAAATTGTACGACGAATACAATAAATTCGAGAGTTATCTGAAATAAATTATTGTACGTAACACAGATTTCTGACAGCTTCTTTACTATGGTTTTTCGCTAACATTAAACATCATTCTTTTATTATAAAAATAATTTAAGGTGTTATGTGTTTTATTATAAAACATTTCTACTAAAGTTCTCTTTTCTCTCTATATTTATCTGTACGGTATTTGTACGCTGCCTCTCCTTTAACGACAAACGTATTTCATCTAGAAAACCATATTCGGATAAGCTCCAGCTCTCAACAACTGTGAAACGTATCTAGTTGACACTTGTAATATTTGAACTACATAATTATATAGATGCTGTACAGAGTAAAGAATTATGCACCTGGCCAAAACCATATATTGGAATAAACAAATATGAGAGGAACTAAAACTTTATTACCTAACATTTTAAGCCCTGCATTTTTTATGTCTCTTAAATATTCTAAACATTCAACGTTTTATCAAAAATAAATAGTAGAATACTGTCACTACACTTTGATGGTTTATTTACGACACACATACTCGTGAAATTTGATTTATAAGTTATTTAAACATGGTGGACAAAATTTTTGCCAGACATTAAAAAAAAAGTTGAATCATTCGTCATGGACTATTGTCATCAGTTGATAAGCAAACAAAATATATAAAATTCAGCACATTGTAGGTTTTCAATAAGAAATCACTAAGTAAATATAATAATTCTCTACTTCTTTCTAGTATATTATCATTGATAGCTGGTGATTTATGTTATTTTTCGAGTATATTATCATTGTTAGCTGGTGATTTATGTTATTTTTTCTCTCTCGTGAATGACATATTTCCGTATGGTAACCTATATTCCCACTACATACATAGGAAGATTTTACCATGCGTAACATTATACTATTCTTTGTTTTTGTATATCAAAATACTCTCGTGTTCTCGATTATTAGCGTTTAACATGTAAATCAGAAGAACTGGTCTCATTAATGCACGTGTGTTTGAAGTATGATCTAAGTATTAACATACATATTTGTAATATCAGAATTTTTCTAGTTATTCAAGCTATCACCAACATCACCAGCCGTTAACGTTGTAGTGGTAATAATTGTTATAATGCACTCACTGTTTTCACAAATTCAAATATAGTAGACATACACGAGACAACTGCCCATATTAAGTAATTATACTTTTCTTGTTGTGTGAGTTAGTTGCATATTTAACAGAATTAAATTGGTTTAACCCTTTCGTTCAGCACTAAGTATCAGAATCCTTAATATTTTATTACCTCATTGATAGGATATAATACTAGTATTATATTTATAGTTATTTCTACCGGCAAAGACCTCGCTATGCCATTGGAATACCAAACATGGATGTGGGATGGATTAAGAGGGAACAGATGACGATATTATAGGTGTGACATTACTCATTTTCATTTAACATATTATTTTGTTATAATAAGTTGGCAGACAAAGGTTTATATCTTTGACTGTCAACTTATTATTCTATTACCTTTTTTGTACTTCCTTACAGAAGATGATTTTGTTCAGAATTACAGAGTTCCATCCTTTTGACGGGTGAAATTAAAACTAGATTCTAACAAAGAATAGGAAATAGTGCATCTGTTTGTTTCGTGGAAAAAAAAATAAAGAACAATAAAAATACATGAAGGTACCAATACTAAAAAGAAAGACATGCTATTTTCAAAAATCATGCCAATATGGCATTAGATTGAAGTTCTAATACCTCTTTTGTCTTTTCTTATGTCATCTGGTATCACTTTGTCAATGTGCAATGAAGAGATGGCTGAGAGGTGGAAACAAACAATTAGAGAGTCAGCTTTACATATCAAACAACATAAGAATAGAACAATAGCAAACTGGAATCGGAAGCGACGTTATTCTGTATTATATAACAAGGTGAAGTATACAATTAGGTGAAACAAGTTTTCATATCATAACAAACGACCTTATCTTACATAACACAAGCGAAATATGAAAAGTATTCTTAATATCATACCATATTGTTTTATATAACAAGGTCAAGCATATGATTTAGAGGGACAAGCAGATAAATAAAAGGAACCTATGAAATTAACGCTTCTTCAGCGACGTCAGTTACTTAATACAGAATCATCTTCAGTTATTCATGTTATTTAGCATACGAATGATAATATCTGTTTAAATTTGACATTATCCTAACAAGGTAAGTTATTCATGTTATTTAATAAACGAGCACTACTTTCCTAAACAATTTATCAAAGAATAACAATGAAGTTCCTGACCAACATTCTGGAATGGCTGAACACCACTGAAATATGTTCCAACTTTATCTAAGTGTTTAAATTAGATGTTCATGGTTGATTTACTCAGGTTATCTTTAAAAATGACACTATTTCATGGTTTGAATATCTACAGTTAGTGTGATTATCTTCTGCGCCACCAACTTACGCATGTTTTGATACATCCCACTATAGTTTTTTTCAACCATTTTTTTATTGGTTTAGGAGAGAAGTTGATTTTACAGACTAGACCACGCCCTCATACAGCTGTTCCTAATAAGTGTGACTCCTCCTACAGAAATGTATCGGTATATCAACAGCTAAATAAACACGTGAGTTCAGTGGGTTACCAATATATAAAGAGCTGACTGAAACTGTAGTACAATACTGGACCTCAGATGAAGATGGGGCAGAAGATGCGTCAAGTTATAGCTTTATGTGTAAGTATACTACTGAGAGTTTCTGTGTTTATAAAATATTGCACCGTATGTTCAAAACTACCAGGGAAAACACATCATAGTGTCTTATTGTTAAGATATGTATTAGTATAATAAGATAAATAATAATAGATAGAATAAGAAATATGTACTAAGTTTTATTTTTAAAACAATGATAAAACGAACCACAGCCACAGATAGGCTTGGGTAGTTTTGTGTGTCATCACTTGTAGTTGTATCCTTTTAACTTAGTTCACCGTAGATGCAATAATAACATCAACTGTATTTGGTCCTCATGATTATATAGTTGCTGCTATGTCCAATCTTAACTGGAATACAGGCACAAAATACTATTGAAGAAGTACAGGCAAGTTTGGAAAGTAAGTATAATTGTTCTTATAGAGAAATGATATGTATATAGTAAAAGATGCTTTTTTATATGGAATTAAAATGAACGACATTCTTATATTGTTATTTACACGGTAATTATACATCTCATATCATAAGGAATGAAACATGAACATCACAGCTATTCATATGATTTTAATGTGTCAAAATGAGATTGATTATTATTGTTTCTATGATATAACAACACTTTTAACTTGAAAGCAGCTGATAAAGTCTACTGAATTCCACGGTATCTATAACAGTTGTTAGAGGATTCATTGTTTGAAGTCGTTAAACATGGTTTGTATACAGTCTTATCATATATATATTAAAGTGTTTTACCATAAAATCTATCAAGTTTCTTTTACTCTCTGCAGTTTAATGTTAACTCGTCTCAATATCTGAAGGTTAAAATTAATACAGCATAAACAACAAAGCTGTCAATTAAACAGTTATTGATTGAGAGTTGAAGGAGAAATAAAACTTAGATAAATGATAATAAAGAATAAATTGACATGACTAAGTCAAAACTTACCTAGTTTATTTTATGCGAAGTTTCGAGCATCCATCAGGGTGTTACAATGGCAATGGGCTAAGATATATCTATAGTTATAAGACAAAAACCAATGCTATTAGTGAAATTACATCACAATATGATAATGTTTACATGTTAGAGAAAGTGTTAGCAACAATCAAACCACAGGTTCTCCTTCTTCCAGTTATAGAGTCCTATCGTAACACGTTTTTCAGGGTACATTGAGGCTTTGATATAAAAGTATGAACATTTCAAACTCTGAAACTAAGTGTACGATACATTATTTACATTTCACTACGCATTACAGACTTCAAAACACGAACCAGACTACTCTTTAACAACTCTCAAGTTGTTGATACCGCATTCCTACAAACTTGTATTTTATTTTTTCCTGTTTCCACTCTGTATAGTTGTGGACAGAAACAACTTGTTACAATATACAAATGAATAAAAGATTTAAAGTATCCTGGGAAACGTATCAAACCTCAACGTGTAATTTATTTAATTCCTCTAAACATATGAAAGTTAAACACAAATAAATCATAAAAATATAACCATCAACTACACAACATTTCTTCTTCCTCCAGTTACAAGAGTCCTATCGCAACACGTTTGTTAGCGAGCAATATCTCAATATGATAATTATAATTTTAATCACATTAATTTATTTACAAGTTTTCGTAATTCTTTTATAAATAAATTTTGTACTTTTACGTTTGTTTGTTATGTGTGAATTCAAAAACCTCGAGTATACACGTCTTATACATCATTATTATAGCTTAGCAGGAAGAAATGAATGGTTTTGATAATATTGATTAAGATTTAAAAAATAAAAAATATTCCTTTTTAGTTCATAAGTTAACAAACTGGACAAGAACGTACTTTTATATAAAATAAAGTGTACAACACGTTATTTACATATAGCTACATGTAAAAGACGTGAGAACATGAACTAGTCTTCTGTCTTCACTCTCTAGTTGTTCATAATGTTATTGATTTTTAGTCCGGTAACACTAGCATTATTTCAAAATTATGTCACTTATTGTTCCTGATTGTTTCTACTTTGTGTAGTTCTGGACTGTACTGAAACAACGTGTTACAATAAAAAAACGGATGGACCTGTTTTATCACCTTGGAAATTATATGTGTCACAAGTTTGCAACTTTTATGGAATGACACCGTCTACGCCTTCTGATGAAGAAACAGCGAAGTTCCTTATGGATTTGGCCAGCAGAACAATAACCGATGATAGTCCAGTGTGGCTTAAACTGTCTCAAGAAGAGACAGTAAACAATTCAGCTTTTATTAATCTTTGGGGAACTTCTCAACCACAAACAGTAGAAAATGGTAAAGTAGCAATGAAAAGAAGTTCTAGTTTCAAGTGGGAAATAACTGATTCACATATCTCAGGTTGAAGTCTCTGTGAAATTCCTAAAGGTATGTTGAAGCACGTATCTTTGTATAATATAACGAGAAACGTATCATTGATGGAACCGTCTAGTTATAAATTAATTTAAATAATCTGGTTCTTTACATCATTAACATTTGTGTTATATTATAGTAATTTATGATTTCAGATCTCTACAGAAGATTCATATAATTTTCTGTTTAGATTGGTTAGTTATTTAGAAACTTAATATAGCTATTGTCGTGAGATTTCCTAGATATATTACAATGTTGGATTTACGTCAGTGAAATATAATACACCTCTGCGTCTAGAGCAACAAAACTTTATATTTATCCTTCTATTATAATTAATATTTATAATATAGTTATCAACTTGGTTGATTCTGTGACAATATCTATTGAACTCATTGTATGTTTGCACATCACAACAATAACAGTATTGTTGTCAAAGTTGACTTTATTGAAAACATCATTGTTTGAACAATAAACAAATGTGTATTTTTTTACAGCCGATGTTTCCTACTGTGTTAAAGACACCTGTTATAATGTGTATCCAACAGCCTTAACGAATATCGAAGCTGTTTACATGTTCTGTGAACTTATAGGGGGAAGAGCTGCTATCCCCCAAACTCCTGAACTGGCTAAACAGGTGGCTACGTATTTGGAAAAGATGTATTTAATTGCTGCCACTTGAGTTTTTTTGAATGGCACTCTTCTGACGGACGAAAACCAAAACGTAATCGGTAATAGTGACGACTGGCCTTTCATAACACCACCGCTAAACAAGGACTTGAAGTGTGTTTTGCTCCTGAGGGGATATTTTTTTTCAACGTACTTGTGACACAAATAGATTTTTTCCCATGTGTGAGACTAAAACTTCAGGTGAAATTAGTTTTCTGTCTTAATGATACGTGTTGTTTTGAATAACATTTAAGTTCATAATTATGTATCACTGAAGACTGTTAGTTTGTCTTCTTGCTATTTTTGGGACTTATTTTAAATTATTTTCAAATACAACAATTTTGATAATCTTACGTTTTAATAAGTGTTTCTATATGAAAATAAAGTGTAACCACAGATATTTAATAAATACTTCACATGACCAACAAGATAAAGTATATATAACAATGTTAAAAATATAAGGAATTATAAATAAATATATAAACACAGAAAGTAGGAAAATATTAGAAACAAAAAATAATTTTTGTTAAGGGGAACAATAAGTTCACAGTTAATGACTGTAATACTTAAACTAGAAATTAATCAAGAATATATTTTTCTTAACTTATCCATTCGTGTTACCAAATCAGATATTTGAAGTTTTTGTTTATAATTAAGCCTGAAAGTACGAAATAGGCTTTCGGTGTTCTACCAACCACTGGTATCAAAACCCATTTTCTAATTTTTTAAGTTCTCAGACATGTCGCTTTGCCAGTGGAGAAGGACGTGTCCGGGAACGAAATTTTTGTTCTAAGTTTTGTTTCTCCTAGGTTATCCGCAGTTTATGTGATTTGTAATACGCATGTTTGGCTTATGGTTATACCTATAAATATTTCAAAGAGAACAAAATCGTCAGTTAATATTCCAAAACACGTAACAAATTTAATAATACTCCTTTAAAAATTAATATTTACTCCTATGTTTCCAGAGTGGAAGAGTTTTATCTTATTTAATTTTTTTCTAATAATTAACAAAATAAACAATTTTTTTTTTGAAATGATGGTTTTAAAATAACTAGGGCTAGGCCTAACTAACTTTGGGAGTGAAGAGCCTGCAGTAGTGGCTAAAATGGGATTTGAAAGAGGTGTAACTACATTTTGTTATCCACTTTGTCATTCAAACCAGAAGGCCAGGAATAGTAATGGTGCGAATCTTCAAGCGTCTGAACTTTGTTTCGGACTTTTCAGTCCCAGTTTAACCCCTGGTCAGAGATTCGATACGTGAGGACAATTACTAGAGTACACACTGTCAACACTGCAGGTGCGTTGTAAAAGTAAAAGTCAATCACCCTTTTTTTGTTTTTTTGATATTTTTGTTCAAAACAGGCTGTTGAGGCACTTGTGGCACAAAATATTGGTAGAACAATTACCGTCTGTTAGGCACTAGCTACAAATAGTAATGGCTATAACTGACCATTTTATTCCGGTGACACACTAATAATCTTAAAGTCTTGCAACACGAAATCCTGGGGATCGATGCACGTGACTTACACATCGCCCAAAGCCACTCTGCACGTTTGTGCAAAAGTGACCAAACCAAATTGACTGCTTATTCCTCATGTAAATAAACGACCGTTCAGATTTTATTTTACAGTTACAGAAGTTAAGCTAGATGTGTTTTTAATTATTCTAACTTTAAAGTATAAATATTTTAAAGTTGTAACAATGGGGATCAAATGATTAATTAATGATTTCATGAATTATGTTGAAGATGAAGAAAATGACAAAAACTTCAAAGGTTGTGGAAAACGTAAAGGTCGTTGTTGTGGAAAAGGCGAGAAGGGTTGGGGACGTCGATGTAAAAGTTGGAAATAAATTGTTGTTGTGTCAAGTACTGAGAGAATTACTCCTCTGGTAAGGACTTGTATTATATTATAGATAAATATTCAAACTAAGATTCGATTCTTTCAAGTTTTGAAAAACAACTTTAGTAATCGAATGTTGGTTCATATTATTATGATACATTTTAATAAGTTCCATATCTGATGTGTCACACAACAAAGTTTTGTAGTTAACAATAAGCAGTTAGATTGTTTATTATTTGGCTGTTTACTTAACAACAAATGGTCTTGAAACAATATTTCGTTAATATTAAATATATTTTCTTTAAGTATTAGAAACTGTTTTATTGTCTACTAATTTAACAATCGTATTTCCTAATCAATGTAATTTTTTTACGTATTGAATATAGACAAGTTAAGATGTCACACAAACCTAATGATGAACTATTACAAAATGTAGCAAAACCTGTTTTAGTTCCTGCTCAGTGAAACTATATTTAATCTACTTATTTTTTTCAGTGTATTATGTATGCAGTTAACGGCATCCACTAAACTACAGATTTTATACTCACGTATTGTTATGATAAGCTAACATCACATCAACTGATTTATAGAAGTCACTGAAATCCCAGTTATTCTTCTTTGGAGACGGGAAATTGTCTGTCAACTTTTAATGTTTAATAAAAGCGTTTTAAAAATTATTATTTTGTGTTGTCATGTTTTAATTTATTACAAATATCTGCTCATGT
Source organism: Tachypleus tridentatus (assembly GCF_004210375.1). Classification (NCBI taxonomy): domain Eukaryota; kingdom Metazoa; phylum Arthropoda; class Merostomata; order Xiphosura; family Limulidae; genus Tachypleus; species Tachypleus tridentatus. The sequence continues at coordinate 273,466,300 of NC_134837.1, forward strand.
GTTTCTAAAGAAACATTTTCGTGCCTTCATTGTAATTATATTGGAACAACCTCTGTAGAGCGGTAAAAATATTCATGGTAATAGCACACATTAACTGAACAATCCCTTCGATGTAATTTCACTTAAGGTTTGAATTCTCTCTAGGCCTAAATTAGAAAACATTGCTTCATTATTTAAGCGGCATCAATATGAATTTATTTGTAAATTCCAAAACGTGTACAAATTATTTACAGAAATTTAGTGGAGTCGTCTCTTACACAGTTTGTAAAATAATTTTTATGTTAGGAAAGATTATAAAATGTTTTTTGTGTTTTAATTAGATGCTGAAGAATAACATTATTGTTTATTTTGTTTTATATTTTGAATATCGCACAAAGTTACACAAGGGCTACCTGCGTTAGCTCTCCCTGTTTAGCACTGTCAGACTAGAAGGAAGGCAGCTAGTCATCACCACAAACTGCCAAATCTTGGCTACTCTTACCAATACATAGTGGGATTTATCGTTACTTTGTAACGTTCTCACAAATGAAAGGGCGAGCATATTAAAAACATAGTTAGATGGTTAGTGCATAACATAATGTTTAGGGAAAACAAGGGACCTATTGGTCCACCTTGGTTGTTCCGTCCTGTACAAAAAATAAAAAAATAACTTTTAAAAGATATAAAAATTAAAGCAAAATACTATCACTTATATATCTATCTAATTTTTTTTTAACTCACTCAAACTTACTGCTTCCACAACTTAGCTCAAGACGGCGCTTCTTGCCTAAATCTCAGTTTGTCTCACCTGGTTCCATAATTCTCGTTGTTAGATATGAAAAATGTAGATGCATCAACAATATCAGTTTTTTTAAAGATTTTAGGACTTAAATCACCTTTAATTGTTCTGTTTTCAAGAGAAAACAATTTTGAGGATCTTATACCCCACTCATATGAAAACTTATCTATCCCAGATACCATTTTAGTAACCCTCTTCTGAACCAACAGTTATATGTTTTCCCTAAGGTAAGGAAAACAAGACTGAACACAATACTCCAAACGTGGCCAAACCAGTGGCTTGTACAATGAAATTATAACTTCATTCAACTTGTATTAAATATTTTTGAAGATACAACCTAAAATATTATTTGTCTTAACACTAGCAACTCATATAGAGATAAGTTTCTTTAAAAGCCTTTTATGTGACACTTTGTCAAATGCTTTGCAAAAATCCAAATAGACCAAATCTACATCCATAAAAAAATATTTTTAATACGGGCGTTGACAAAGGTTTAAATCCAAATATAAACATTGTAAAGATATTTCTAGTTGTTACTTTCAGATCGAGAAGATCTAGGAATCAGCAAATATATTTCAAATGTTTCGGTTAATCTACTAAATTTTAGTTTATAGAAATGACGTATAATTGTAGTTAGTAAGTTTCACTCTCTTGACAACACGTGTAAACTGCTGCATGAGTAAATATCACATTCTCATTGGCTCTTCTTGATACTGGAGATCTGGACACTTTTCTGTCATTTGGTACATGGTTGTTTTGCTTACGCTTGAGATCAGTGGCAGTTTGTTTTTGAATTTCGCACAAAGCTACTCGTGGGCTATCTGTGCTAGCCGTCCCTAATTTGGCAGTGTAAGAGGGAAGGCAGCTAGTCATCACCACCCACCGCCAACTCTTGGGCTACTCTTTTACCAACGAATGGTGGGATTGACCGTCACATTATAACGCCCCCACGGCTGAAAGGGCGAGCATGTTTGGCGCGACCGGGATGCGAACCCGCGACCCTCAGATTACGAGTCACACGCCTTAACACGCTTGGCCATGCCGGGCCCATCAGTGGCAGTCTTGCTTTTATCCTGAAGGCTTCATTAACAAAGATACTTAACATCAGTATTATTGAATTTTGGTGTTCTACTCCTTCCTTTCGTATTTTGAAATTTACCTCTCGCGATATAGGGTGTGACTGACGACGTTTGGAGGGGGGCATTTCAAGTCTGCAACAATTTTTCGGGGTGTCCAACTCGAATCGTGTAATGCTATGTTGCGAACTCTCAGCTCCGGTGACAATTCTCTACGTTTGTTGGTCCGTGATTATTTCAAATAACAACAAAATTTAATACATATTGTGTAAAATACTCTTTTTATCAAGGTATCTTTGTGTAGTGACATTTAAATTGATTTATTCTAGAATATACAGGTACCTTGGGCTAGCTTCTTTCTGTATGATTAAGACACTATATGGAGGTACCATGACACTTACTTCAGACACATAATTTGATCAGCATATTCATTCAAGCATATCTCTTATGACATGCATTTGGTACAATGATATGAGAATTCTAAAGAATAATAAGTATTCTTACCCTGACTCATTCAGTTGTCAGCAGGGATCAGTGAAACATTACCACAGTATTGAAGTTTACATTCAGTGGTGTGATGTAGAATGATTCCCATAAATTGGAAAGAATGACAAAATGTTCTCTTGTCCTAAGACTTTAATACAGTACTGTAGTATGATTTGTATCCTAAGAAAATTTGTTTCTATTTCCTAAAATATTTCGCTGTGTTAAACAAGATAATTTAATTCGTAAAATAATATGACTTATCCTTCCTACTTCCTGTTAAGTAAACAAGGAAGGTCTTCTTAGATATAAGTCAGACTACTTTATATTTTTCAACACAGAAATATAGTAAATATAGCGAGAGCCTCACCCAATCACATATCTACAATCCTCTATGGTACCCAATCACGTAGATACGATACTCTATCATACCCAATCACAAAGCTACATTGGACTTACAACAGAGTTTGATTCAATATTGTGGACAGAGTTAAAACAAAACAATGTGAGACGACATCTAAAACATAATGTTACGCCACAGAATACTTTGTATTCAACAGTTGTTCATAAAACAATTACATTACATTAATTATGTAACGGGTTATCATTCTCGTTACTTTCTTGAGAACATTCTCAAACGAAAACATGTGAAACCTCTTGAAGAGTTGCATCTGTTAACGATAAAGATGAACTGTTCGTGTTAGTCTTTAAACAAACAGTAATTTCTATTTAAAGTTAACTTTACTTTAACAACGTTAAGCAGCCATGATATACAGTGAAATATCATGACAATGTGTTTGTTTGTTGGTAACTACAAAACCAAATATTAAAAGCTGACAAACATCATGCCGCCTGCAAAGAAGAATAATATAATTCAGTGGCATCTTTAAACCACGTCTTTCTTTTATAAAACTATACAATCGGCTGTCCGTGCTCTACCCACCACGGGTATCGATATCCGGATTTTAGTATTGTAAGTCGGCACACAACATATATCACTTAAACAAGGAGAACCACAGTGTTTTATTTAAACCAAAAAATGACACATAGACTGAAAATAGATGCTGCTAAGAGACAAAAGAATCGATATAAACGGATATAAAGCTTCCAAAAATGTTAGAAACAAATTAAAACTTTGAGTTGTACAATGGAGTACATAATTTTTAAACTAGAACTACTCGTATCAAGTGTATTGATATAAAGTGTTGTTTTCTGAATAGTGTTTTACTTATATGTACCACCAATAATCTCTGTCTATGCCTTTTTTCAATTAATCATAAAACATATTGTAGTTCTCTCTGTTTTATAGTTTATTTAAGTAATAAATATATGTATAATGTAGTTAGCATTATATCTATAATGTAATATTGAAACAATAGTGAAACAACAATAATATTTTATGTATTGTTAGACGAACATTACAGTAGACTCGACAAATGAAGAATTACAATTACAAGCAATTTGCTGTATATAGAATCCCTGGATAAATTGTACTTATATGTGCAGCTTATATTTATCTTATAATCAAAATACAAAATAAATAAATTTTTGAAGTAGTTTATATGTAAAGAAATACTATTCGCCTTATCAGAACAACTAATTGCGAATTACTCATTTCTCGTTATGAAAAGTTTGTTGTAGTCGTTAATAATTTATGTTTTCACATATATTATCTACTAAAAGTTCCAAACGTTTATGACAATGACTTTAGCTGATGATCGTTCAGTGCAAATAACTCGAGGAAACTTTCCCAAAAACATCAACAACCCTGCCCTCTAGAGGATTATATCACATGTACGGTTCACATTGCTACTGCTTTGAGCAACAGAAACAAAAACTAAATTTTGATTCTAGGTTCAATAACAAGTTACAATTCATGCGACTTTTTATTTTTTATCAATATTTTATGAAGCCATCTTTCTTTTTCCTTTCTAAAACATAATTTCTAAGTTTAAAATAATAATAAAAATATTCATTTATTGAATCTAAAGTCGTACATTAGAAAATACGTAATTTACAACGGTGTTCTAAAAACATTATGAAAACACGAAAAAGTTCCTCAAGAAAAGCATGAGTAGATAGATATTCGTAATAAATTAAAACACGACCTTAAAAATATTTTTTGAAATGCTTTTATTAAACATTAAAGTTGACAAACAAACTCTTGTCTCCAAGAGGAAGAGGCCCAGCATAGCTGGTTAAGACACTCGACTCGTTATCTGAGGGTTGCGGGTTCGAAACCCTGTCATACCAACCGTGCTCGCCCTTTCAGCCGTGGGGGTTTATAATGTGACGGTCAATACCACTATTCGTTGATAAAAGAGTAGCCCAAGAGCTTGCTAGCCGCCCCAATTCAGCAGTGTAAGACAAAGAGAAGGTAACTAACCATCACCACCCATTTTATAATATTTCATGGTTGGGTTTGTGTTACATCTTAAGTTATCTAATTTCAATACGTAAACATATTACATTGATTAGGAAATACGATTGTTAAATTAGTAGACAATAAAACAGTTTCTAATACTTTAAGAAAATATATTTAATATTAACGAAATTTGTTTCAAGACCATTTGTTGTTAAGTAAACAGCCAAATAATAAACAATCTAACTGCTTATTGTTAACTATAAAACTTTGTTGTGTGGCATATCAGATACAGAACTTATTAAAGTTCTATACATAACATGTTTAACGACTTAAAACAATAATTCCTATAACAACTGTTATTATGATTGTGATTGTTTTCTTATAGCAAATCCACATCGGGCTATCTGGTGAGCCCACCGAGGAAATCGAAACCTAATTTTAGCGTTCTAAATCCGTAGACATACCGCTGTACTACCAAGGGGCAACAACTGTTATTCAGTGGACTTTATCAGCTGATTTCAAGTTAAAAGTGTTAAATCATAGAAACAATAATAATCAATATCATTTTGACACATTGAAATCATATGAATAGCAGTGATGTTCATGTTTCATTCCTTATTATATGAGATATATAATTTACTGTGTAAATAACAATATAAGAATGTCGTTTATTTTCAATCCATATAAAAAAGCATGTTTTATTGTATACATATCATTTCCTATTAAAACAATTACACTTGCATCCCAAACGTTCCCTTACTTCTTCAATAGTATTCTGTGCCGGTATTGGAGCTGAGATTAAACATAGCAGCAACTATATAATTGTAGGCACCAGATACATTTGGAATTTACATACGTATTGGGAACGAAACTGAAATGACACAAATACAAATGATGACACATAAAATACCCGAATATTTATTTTATTTATATAATAATTGTTCTAACACCAGTGATAACGTAACTGAATACAGAGATAATCGGAATACGTGAGTAGTTTTAAATCGGAAGATTCTTATAACTGTTTCGTTTGTTTTTTTTTATTTCACGCAAAGCTACACGAAGGCTATTTGCGCGAGCCTTCCCAAATTTAAAGAAGACAGCTAATCATCACTATCCACCGCCAACTCTCAGAATACTCTTTTACTAACTAATATTGGAATTGAACTCAACATAAAAACACGTCTACGTCTAAAAGGTGAGCATGTTTGGTGCAACGTGGATTCAAACCAGCGTCATGTAGATTGCGAGTCGAGCTCGCTCTTAGAGCTAAGTAAGGTTTTCTTATTTTGCCTCTTGAATTCACCTCACTAGAATAATAAATATTATACCTCACACTTTTTATTTCTCTTAGTTTTAAATATTTTAACAATATGACATAAGAAAGTTTTCCTATGGTAACTGGAAATATTTTAACAATATGCTACAATATTGCTTTACTCTGCTAGTTCTAGATATTTCAATAATGCTTTCTCTAGAACTTGTAAATATTTTAACAATATAGCACTAGAATGTTTTCCTCTGTTAACTGGAAATATTTTAGCAATATGCTTCAATATTGCTTTACTCTGCTAGTTCTAAATATTGCAATAATGCTTTCTCTAGTACTTGTAAATATTTTAACAATATGGCACTAGAATATTTTCCTCTGGTAACTGGAAATATTTTAACAATATGCTACAATATTGCTTTACTCTGCTAGTTCTAAATATTGCAGAAATGTTTTATCTTATACTTTTAAATATTTTAACAACATGTCTCTACGTTGTTTTTTTCTTTAGTAGTTCTAAAACAATAATAAACACAGTTTTGAACAAAATGTTTCATATTTTGTAATAAATCATATATTTATTATTCAAATAGATTACAAATACAGTTATTGCTGTCAAATTGAGAAACGCATGTTATATTAAACATCCACATATGTAATGTGTTTTATGAGACAAGTTATGTGTACATCATGGACCATTTATTAGATTGGCGAACAAATTTATATATACACCTGTAGAAAGATGTTTACATTTAACCTTTCACCTATCACAACAAAACATATACATATATAATGACAAAATATAACATCACCTTATTATAAATAGCATTTATAAACCTATAACAGTTCATATTAGATATTCTGTACTTGGCTAGATATCCTCGTATTCTAATGACTTCCACAATTCGACGTAATATGCTGTTAATAAGATTATTGATGTAATCTACTGTTATTTTACCCCAACTTGCCAATACAAGACGCAGAAACCCAGCTACAGCAGCTGGTTTAATGTCGTGGTAAACAGTTGTTCTGTTTAGTTCTGTCAAAACTAAACTTGTATACTTGTTATGTATACAAGTTCTATACATAACTTGTTTAACGACTTAAAACAATAATTCCTATAACAACTGTTATTGTGATTGTGATTGTTTTCTTATAGCAACGCCACATCGGGCTATCTGGTGAGCCCACCGAGGGAAATCGAAACCCTAATTTTAGCGTTCTAAATCCGTAAACATACTGCTGTACTAGCAAGGGGCAACAACTGTTATTCAGTGGACTTTATCAGCTGCTTTCAAGTTAAAAGTGTTAAATCATAGAAACAATAATAATCAGTATCATTTTGACAACATGAAATCATATGAATAGCAGTGATGTTCATGTTTCATTCCTTATTATATGAGATATATAATTTACTGTGTAAATAACAATATAAGAATGTCGTTCATTTTTAATCCATATAAAAAAGCATGTTTTATTGTATACATATCATTTCTCTATTGGAACTTCTCATTTGCTAAGTTACGAGAAGAACTGACGTTGTTAAGAGAATGTTAACATTAAACAAATATTACCAGTCGTGTGTTTAATAACATGATTTATTAACGCTGGTGTTTATTGCAAGAAAGTAATGCAAATTATAACCTGATATATATGTATATTATACTAGTTTTAAGGACAACTGTTTTTCATGAAATATTACATTACTTACAGTCACATCATTGTTATGTGGTTGTTTGTTGAAGTCCGAAGCTACACAATGTTTTATGTAAACTCTGCTCACGATGTGGAATAAAATTTTGCAGTTTAGTATTGCAAGTCCATAAATTGCGGATCATATTGACTATCATAGCTTTGTGATTGGGTATCGTAGAGAATCTTAGCCACGTGGTTGAGTGCTCTAAAAGATTTAAGCTACACGATTGAGTGAAATATCATATTTTATAAGCACTCTCACTTCTCTTATTAAGATCTTTTATTTGTAATGATATTAAATAAAAAAACAAATAAGTCAACTTATGATTTTTATCTAGAACTTTAAATATCGCATGCTTTACTCGTTTTTTATTCAAGTTTTGATTTGTTGTCCTTATTAATCATCCAGTGTGCTTGATTAATTTAAATATTCTGTAATGGTAGCATTTTGATGGTATTTGCTGTGTTGTATAACATGATACAATATGATTTTTATTCTAAGAGTGGTAGCCTCTCATACTTCATATACTTCACCTGTGTTATATAAGATAACGTCATTTCTTATCCTGAAAAACTTGTCAGTCATACTTTCTCTGTGTCATAAAAATTCAGGATTCACGTAGTCGTCTGTTGACTAGATTTTCGCATACTAGGAGAAAACATGAGACTAAACAGGACGCCAGAAAATGTGGAAACTAGTTTTTTGATATCAGACATAAGAGATTTACTTTGTACATTTATTTTAATACACACTCTTGTTTCATTATAATTTTATTTTTTGCCTGTGATATATATATCATTGGCTGTATTGCGCAAGTCACATCTGTAGAACATTCTTGAGAGTGAGCATCAACATTGTTAAAACTTCCAGAAATTCGCGTCATTCGTATAAAAGTGGATAGCCGAGAGACAGAAAAAATTGTGGTTAACGCCTATTAATTGGGAAACTACAGAATTTGACAAGAAACGTTTACGGATTTTGAGCATTACAAACCGTTTCACTTCACTGAATTAACTCAGGAGGTTAGTATTTATACAAAGACATTAAATATTGTCGCCGGTAAAAACTTACGGGTACTTCAAGATTAGCCAGCCGTCAAAATACGTGCACAGATGTATCAACAAACAATTAATTTGATGTCCCTGAACTTCGATAGAAAATTTGGTTCCAGATCAGATATAAGACTCGGTATTGTTTGTATGTTTGTAAAACTCTTGTGTATAACCCATCATTTGTAATAACTATTGCTAATAATCGTTATTATGAATTGTATTGTTTTAATTTTATATTAAAATTTATTGTGTTAAAATTGTGTGTATCAATCTTCTTGGCAAATATTATAAATTATATTATAAATATTATACATTTATTTAACTTCTAAATTCAACTTTACAGTTATATGAAATTGTACGACGAATACAATAAATTGGAGAGTTATCTGAAATAAATTATTGTACGTAACACAGACTTCTGACAGCTTTTTTTACTATGGTTTGTCACTAAGTTAAAACATCATTCTTTTATAAAAATATTAGGTTGAGGAATAATTCGTGAGCGTTTTTAAATAATTTCATTTCAAGCATTACATGCAAGACTATACAATACTTCAATGCATGAACACATTACACCAAAACATTTATTATGATACTTTATTTCATGTGATACCTAGGTATATAGTATGCATTGTTTTAAACGAAATTGCTAGAAATTAAATGCGAAAAGCAGATGGTGTCGAAAATGCTCGATTTTGTCCACTTGACATTCCATTTAATGAGCTGAAAATGAAAGCAAAATTAAAGACATATGAAAATCAAACACACCATCTATTAGAGCAAACAATTATCTACCAAATGACATGAAATATTTTGCGAAAGCGTTTCATATATGAATATATTTTTTTAACTTGAAAAAACGCTCACGAATTATTCCTCAACCCAATAGTTTAAGGTGTTATTTGTTTTTTATTGTAAAACATTTCTAACAAAGTTTTCTTTTATCTCTATATTTATCTGTACGATATGTGTACGCTGCATCTCTTTTATCTCTATATTTATCTGTACGATATGTGTACGCTGCCTCTCCTTTAACGACAAACGTATTTCATCTAGAAAACCATATTCGGATAATCTCCAGCTCTCAACAACTGCAGAAACGTATCTAGTGGACACTTGTAATATTTGTACTACATAATTATATAGATGCTGTACAGGTAAAGAATTATGCACCTGGCCAAAACCATATATTGGAATAAACAAATATGAGAGGAAAATTTAACGTTGCCATGACAACAATCATACGTTTCATGTCAGTACCGCGTTCAGTTTTACTAAGCCTCTGACTCAACGTGAACTCCAGGTGGTCCCTACCTTGAACTAAAACTTTATTACCTAACATTTTATCCACTGTAACATGTGATGTTATTTGGTGTGACACAACTGCAGAAATGGTCACACAACTTCAATCCCACAATACATTTTTTAGTGTACTTATTTACTCGTTCATATTCATATATACTTAAAGACATTCGTGTATGTTTTTCTCTTGTTGTTGATAAATATTTTGGTGTTGAAGATGACGTACGATATGTCGTCCTTAGAATACATAACTCACAAAATTATAATTTGCAAAGCTATCAAAACTTTTATTACTTTACCTTTTGATAACGGCCGTAATGATACATCACCCGGAACCAGGACTGAAAGGCCAACTTCAGGTGACTGACGGTGGTTCTTGTACTTACCTGTTAGTCTTCCTGGTAGATAATGATAATTACTATAATGCTACAGAAAGTCGTTTACAACTTCTCTTACTCTGGTTTCTCTCTTAACATTGTAGACTAGATGTCAACATTGGTTTTATGCTATTTATGTTTCTAAATGCTGTTTTGTTTCACCTGCATTTCCAGTTATGAATTTTACTACATTTACTTTATTTTTACCTTTTTACCGGACGTTTGGCTCAGATAGCTCAGCTGCTTTGTGCCATAAAACACTAAATCAACCAATCAAAGCTGTCACTTCTTGTGATATTTATTTTGTGCTGCACAAAACACAACAAAAAT